>NC_134358.1:438123554-438423554 GCF_048569485.1 Anomaloglossus baeobatrachus | reverse complement strand
CAAGCTCTCACTCATCTGCTGAGTCTTCCATGCCCATCGCAAGTTCGTCCTCCATTTCTTCATGGCTCCTGCACCTTCCTCAACAATTTTTGCTGATACTATGCGCCCTTGTTAATCCCTATCCCCCACCATAACTGCTGCCTAGGTGCCGCTTACCATATGGACCTTGTAGATCTTATTATCCCTTCTGCATATGACTCCTCCTGTACTTCCTCACCTTCCTCTTGGACCAATACCTGACTCCAAATAATGCTTACAGTGTGCTTCATCATGTAGATGACCAGAATTGTCACGCTGAGAATGGCATTGCCAGTGCTAAACATCTTCGTCGACATTTGTAAACTGTGTAGAAGGGTGCATAGGTCCTTGATCTGACACCACTCCAGCAGCGTGATCTGCACCACATCTGGATCAAGTTAGCCCAGGGTATACGTCATACCGTATTTCAGCAGGGCTCTGTGGTGCTGCCACACACGCTGCAACATGTGCAGATTCCAATTCCTGCGTGTCGGAACATCGCATTTCCGGCATTTAACTGCCAGACCCTAAGACTTCCGGAGCGATGAAAGTTGTTGAGATGCTGGGTGCGAAGGATGAAAGTGAGCACATAGCAGCATGCCCGCTGCACAAGGCCATGTAGGCTGGGATGGTATTTTAAAAATTGCTGGAGAATCAGATTCAACACGTGAGCCATACAAGGCCCGTGTGTCACATTGCCCTGACGAAGGGCCGCAGACAGGTTTGCATCATTGCCGCACACGGCTGTTAAGTCACCAACGTAGTCCACTCAATCAATTTGTACTCTGGTCCCAATGGGAAGACACCACACCCTTTTTTAGGCCCCTCCTGTCTGCAGACCACTGGCAGACAAAGCTATGAACCTCTTGTTACTGTTACCCCCAGTTCAGTTTTATGAGTTTGTGTGCTTGTTACCTGACTACGTTTCCTGCTTGCTGTTTATGTACCTCGTTGGCCGATGCGCATTTCACCTCTGCTTGTTTTCTGATTAAGTCCTGGCCATCCCATTCTGTTCCTCTTCCTCAATTAATGTTTTTGACCCTGCATGACTACTATTCTCTGGAACTGCAGCCTTCCACAGGTATTGATCAACTTGGGCCCTGTGTAATTCCAAATCACTGTATAGGGGTTAAAGGGTTTCAGGGTTCTGGGTGTCCAGCTTGGTGAGTGGCTTGCCTCTAGCCTATCCTTTACAGCCCATCTGAGTGTGTCGATCCAGGCAGGCGTTACACCGTGCCCTCTGCAGAAGGCCATGTAGGCCAGGATAGTGTTTTAAAAATTGCTGGACAACCAGGTTCAACACGTGAGCCATACAAGGCACGTGTGCCACATTGCCCTGAAGAAGGGTCGCAGACTGGTTTGCATTATTGTCGCACCCGACCTTCCCTGACTGCTGGTTGAGTGGAGACAACCATTGATGAAACTCTGTCTCACTCTCCAGAGCTAACCGTCCACAATTCCTCAGCGGTGTCTCACATTTCCCCTACATTTCAAAGTAAACATTTGACCGCCTGATGGCCTTGAGCTCTGCTGCCAGCATAGTAAGGAGGTGTGTGGGATTCCTTGGGCGCAGTTACAAGGAAGGGTGGCATGACCACACAGGGTTTGGGCCGAGGTGGAGGACCCACACGAGGTTGAGGAGGCAGAAGCAGTGGAGGAACTTGTACATACAGAGGAAGGATTGACACACAAGTCGTGGGGACGGCAAGACTTGTACAGCAAACCCTTCTCCATCTCTCACCATAGTTACCCAGTGCCCAGTCAGCAACATGTAACTCCCCTGTCCATGCTTACTGGTCCAAGTATCTGTGTTGAAATGCACCCTGTCACACACAGAGTTTCTCAAGGAATCGGTGAGGTTGTGTGCGACCTACTGTGGTAGCGCGGGCACGCCTTTCTTGGAGAAGGAGTGACGACTGGCCATCGGCTCTTGGGGCACTGCAATGGGCATAAGGTCTCGAAAATCCTCGGTCTCAAAAGGGTGTAAAGGCAGTCTTTCTGTTGCCAACAAGTTGCAGATGATGAAACTCAACCTCTTAGGCATGTCATGCCCTTCGAAAATCATGTAAAACACAGCGAGGGGACTCCAACCACAGTCTCCCTCGTTTCCACTAATTGGGCCACACACACCCCACTTGACTGGCATCAGTTGACCCCCCTTTTGAAAAAGAAAAAGATGCTTGGCATGAAGCACTCTCGAAAATACGCGTGCCTTTCCCGCCCCCTGGCTGACCCAGGGAAAGAAAAGTCCTCTGAGAGCCATGTCCACATTGTCAGTGGACAGACGCGTGTGCTTATCTGCCAGCAGACCCCCCAGCAGCACTGAAGACAGGTTCCGAGAGAACGCTGGCTGCAGGACACGACAAGATCCCCAAGGCGTATGTGGCAATTTATCCAGATTAGAAGCCTAAAATGAGCAGGGCTCAAGTTGCACAGTAATGGCATCGATGTTTCCTTGCATATACTCATATATCTGTGTGTCCTCCTCTTTTTCCTTGTCCAGCTCTTTTGTTTTCGCATGAGTATATGTCCTTGTCACTTTCCCATGTGTTTGTGTTGTGTTGTGAGTTGTTTGTCATCTTTTGGACACCTTTGAGGGTGTTTTCTAGGTGTTTTTATGTGTTTGTGATTGCCTGCCATTGTTTCCTATGCAGTTCGAGTTCGGTTCGTCGAACGTTCGACGAGCCGAACTCGAACGGGACGTCCGTTCGGCGAACCAACCTCGAGCCGAACCACGACCGGTTCGCTCATCTCTATTCTGCACCCTGACCTTCTATTATTTCTGCTTGGTTTTTATCTCTTTCCCTTTAGGACCCCGCAGAGTTCCTCAGCCTTTCAGCTTTTTTTCATCAGCGCTTCCATGGAGTCTTTATATACCTTTATTTCTCATTGCTATGTGCTGTTGATAGCTCTTATACCGTCAACAAGTCTTCAGTGCAAGCAGTCCGCTTGTATTCTTCTGGAGAAACTTTGTTGTGGTTGCAGTTCCTCTCCCTGAGTCATCTGGAGATAAATCTTTGTTCACTTTCCCTCTGTTATTTCTGTGTCTTTGTTAGTGCTTAGTGGGTTGACTAAGCACTCATCCCATTCACTCCCTACCTAGGGCCTGGTATCCAGCTTGGTGCATAAATGCTTAACTTATCTAGAGTGGTGAGGGAAGCAGGGGTCAGTGGTAGGCTTGTTCACCATCTCACCCATCCCTAGACACAGGGTTCCCCTTCCCTACCCTTTCGCCATTCACTTGGTACTTCCCCGTACCTACGGTGACAGCTATTGGGAAGAATTTTAAGAAAATTATACTGACCGAATTTTTCATTATTTATATATTTAATAAACCTGTTCAAACAGAAATGATCAATATAAGCAATCAACCAGTAGCAAGGTGACCTCATTGGATAACTATATTGACTCAAACCTGACTACCTAAAAAGGTTAAAAGAAACTTTGAAAGAGATGGGATCCAGCTGAGCCTCGAACAGGACTTTGTCTTGTGTCACTGTGAATGGAGAGGTGGCCATTCATTTTCAGAACTCCAAGAGATGAGAGTGGAAATAGCCATGCTTTCATCAGGTGATGTATCAGACCCGGATCCCGAGATAGGTGCCTGTAGGGGGCATTTAACACTAGAAGTCCCAGAAATTTTGAGCTCCCCCCTGAAGTCCCGAAAGAGGGTCAAATGACCCTTAGTCTAAACTGAATAGAACTAACTAGAAACTAAATGGCTAAACTCAATGGAAAACAACAACCTCCTGTGGTGCGACAGTAATGGCCTTAATTACAGAACAAAAGACGGTGATTATAGGATGTTAGCTAAAATCCTTCAGGTCATTCGACCCGTTCCAAAGGTAGAAATGATAAATGACCCCTCTCTGGGACTTCTAGTGTTAAGCGATGTTCCTTTAACCTTTTCGCCTATGGTCACTTGCCCCATTTGGGCTCTTGTCTGTAGCCCTGGAAAATGGTATTCAAGCATTTCTGTTTGTGGTTATTAGCTGTAATTATGCAAATAGTGTCACTGTCTGACATAATTTTGGGGATTATATGCTTATTTGAGGCGGGCACCAAAATGTAATTCACTGTGTCTTACTGTTTACTTTTTACAGCCAAAAATGATGTCCGACAAAGCACAGAATGACTCAGTGTGCATCATTAAAGTCAGTAGTCCTGTCAGTGCATGCAGTGAAGGAAATAAATATGTGATCTCTTGCTGATTTTGTAAGTTTGCCCACTGACAATGACATGATCAGTCTATAATTTTAAGGGTAGGTTAAATTTAACAGTGAGAGCTAAATATCCAGAAAATCACATTGCATAAATTATATTAATTTATTTGCATTTTGCAGAGAGAAATAAGTATTTCATCCCGCTGGCAAACAAGACAATACTTGGTGGCAAAACCCTTGTTGGCAGCACAGCAGTCAGGCGTTTTTTGTACTTGATGATGCAGTTTGTGCACATGTCTGGAGGAATTTTGGTCCACTCCTCTTTGCAGATCATCGCTAAATCATTAATATTTTGATGCTGTCACTTGGCAACTCGGAGCTTCAGCTCCCTCCATAAGTTTTCTATAGGATTAAGGTCTGAGACTGGCTAGGCCACTCCATGGCTTTAATATGCTTCTTTTTGAGCCACTCCTTTGTTGCCTTGGCTGTATGTTTGGGGTTATTGTTGTGCTGGAGACCCAGCAATGACCCATTTTTAATGTCCTCGCAGAGGGAAAGAGGCTGTCGCTCAGGATTTTATGGAACATGGCTCCATCTATTGTCCCATTGATGCGGTGAAGTAGTCCTGTGCCCTTAGCAGAGAAACATTTCCAAAACATAATGTTTCCACCTCAATGCTTGAAAATGAGGACGGTGTTCTTTGGGTCGAAAGCAGCATTTCTCTTCCTCTGAACACAGCGCGTTAAGGCCAAACAGCTCAATTTTGTCTCATCTGACCACAGCACCTTCTCCCAATCACTCTCAGAATTAGCCAGGTGTTAATTGGAAAACTTCAGACAAGCCTGCACATGTGCCTTTGTGGGACAATGGGACTTTGCGGGCACTGCGGGATTTTAATCCATTATGGCGTGATGTTTTACCAATGGTTTTCTTGGTGATAGTGGTACCAGCTGCCTTGAGATCATTAACAAGTTCCCCCCGTGTAGTTTTAGGATGATCTCTCACCTTCCTCATGATCCTGGATACACCACGAGGTGATATTTTGCATGGAGCCCCAGATCGATGTCGATTGACACTCATTTTCATTTTCTTTCATTTCATATCATACTTTTCACTTTCATTTTCTTACTATTGCACCAACAGTTGTCTTCTTCTCACCCAGCATCTTACTTATGGTTTTGTAGGCCATTCTAGTCTTGTGCACGTCTATGATCTTGTCCCTGACATCCTTAGAAAGCTCTTTGGTCTTGACCATGTTGTAGAGCAGGGGTGGGCAATTAATTTTCCCATGGGGCCGCATGAGAAATTGGGATGGTTTTTAGAGGACCGGACTAATATAATTAACTCCGAACTACCCATACTATCCCTTCATATACAAACAGTAAGTTACGGACTGTGTGACCCCTCGTGGACCTGCACGCACACATGTCCGTTTTTTCTCCGGCAGCACGGGTGTCACACGGACCGCACACAGATGTGATCTTTGTGACATCAGTGTGACAAGTACCAGAGAAAACACGGGTCTTTTTAATAAAAATATTCTCTATATTTACCTCTCTCCAGCGCTGCTGTCTCTGGCTCAGCTGCCTCCTGCTCCTTATCACCGGTAATTATACTCACTGAATATTCACTGCAGTGAGCAGCTGGAAGCAGGGACAGCGCTGGGGACCGCATCGCTGGGTGAGTATACAGGTGTGTGTGTGTGTGTTGAGAACCTGGAAGCCGGAGCATCTCGGGGACTCGTTACAGTTCCCAATGAACTCTGATGAACCCATGAAGCTGTAGCGTGGGTGTCGCAGGGTGGTCATCAGAGTTCATTGGAAACTCTGATGATCTCCTGGAGGTCACTGTGCTTGCAGAATACTCACCTGTCCCTGTGGTGATGTCCTTAACGGTGCTGTGCCTGGTGCTGTCATTGTGATGATCTGGCTTCCAGGTCCTGAGTGCGGTAAATAATCAATGAATGAGCGGTGGTCAGGAGCGGGAGGCAGCAGAGCTGAAGAAAGCAGGTAAATATGGAAAATCTTTTTATTTCACAGACTTGTGTTTTCTCCGGTACCTGTCACATGTATGCAAACAGGTACCGGAGAAACGCAATCAGGCCCTGTAATGGCGGTATATATATATATGTGTGTATGTATGTGTGTGTGTGTGTGTGTGTGTGTGTGTATGTGTGTATATATATATATACACATACATACACACACACACACTATATACATATATACACAAACAATCCCCATATACTACATCACTACACCCCCATATACACCTGTAATATACATCACTACACCCCCATATATACATGTAATATACATCATGACACCCCTTTATACACCTGTAATATACATCACTACACCCCTATATACACCTGTACTATACATCACTACACCCCCATATACACCTGTAATATACATCACTGCATCCCCATATATACCTGTAATATACATCACTACACCCCATATACACCTGTAATATACATCACTGCATCCCCATACATACCTGTAATATACATCATGACACCCCTTTATACACCTGTAATATACATCACTACACCCCTATATACACCTGTACTATACATCACTACACCCCCATATACACCTGTAATATACATCACTGCATCCCCATATATACCTGTAATATACATCACTACACCCCTATATACACCTGTAATATACATCACTGCACCCCCATATATACCTGTAATATACATCATGACACCCCTTTATACACCTGTAATATACATCACTGCATCCCCATATATACCTGTAATATACATCATGACACCCCTTTATACACCTGTAATATACATCACTACACCCCCATATATACCTGTAATATACATCACTGCACCCCCATATATACCTGTAATATACATCACTACACCCCTATATACACCTGTAATATACATCACTGCACCCCCATATACACCTGTAATATACATCACTGCACCCCCATATACACCTGTAATATACATCACTACACCCCCATATATACCTGTAATATACATCACTGCACCCCCATATATACCTGTAATATACATCACTACACCCCTATATACATCTATAATATACATCACTGCACCCCCATATACACCTGTAATATACATCACTGCACCCCCATATATACCTGTAATATACATCACTACACCCCCATATATACACCTGTAATATACATCACTGCACCCCCATATATACACCTGTAATATACATCACTGCACCCCCATATACACCTGTAATATACATCACTGCACCCCCATATATACCTGTAATATACATCACTGCACCCCCATATATACCTGTAATATACATCACTACACCCCTATATACACCTGTAATATACATCACTGCACCCCCATATACACCTGTAATATACATCACTACACCCCCATATACACCTGTAATATACATCACTGCACCCTCATATATACATGTAATATACATCACTACACCCCCATATACACCTGTAATATACTGTACATCACTACACCCCATATACACCTATAATATACATCACTACACCCCATATACACCTGTAATATACATCACTACACCCCCATATATACCTGTAATATACATCACTGCATCCCCATATATACCTGTAATATACATCATGACACCCCTTTATACACCTGTAATATACATCACTGCACCCCCATATACACCTGTAATATACATCACTACACCCCCATATATACCTGTAATATACATCACTGCACCCCATATACACCTGTAATATACATCACTACACCCCATATACACCTGTAATATACATCACTACACCCCCATATATACAACTGTAATATACATCACTGCACCCCCATATACACCTGTAATATACATCACTGCACCCCCATATATACCTGTAATATACATAACTACACCCCCATATATACACCTGTAATATACATCACTGCACCCCCATATACACCTGTAATATACATCACTGCACCCCCATATACACCTGTAATATACATCACTGCACCCCCATATACATCTGTAATATACTGTACATCACTACACCCCATATACACCTGTAATATACATCACTACACCCCATATACACCTGTAATATACATCACTACACCCCCATATACACCTGTAATATACTGTACATCACTACACCCCATATACACCTGTAATATACACCACTACACTCTATATACACCTGTAATATACATCACTACACCCCCATATACACCTGTAATATACATCACTACACCCCTATATACACCTGTAATATACATCACTACACCCCCATATACACCTGTAATATACATCACTGCACCCCCATATATACATGTAATATACATCACTACACCCCATATACACCTGTAATATACTGTACATCACTACACCCCATATACACCTGTAATATACATCACTACACCCCCATATACACCTGTAATATACATCACTACACCCCCATATACACCTGTAATATACATCACTACACCCCCATATACACCTGTAATATACATCACTGCACCCCGATATACACCTGTAATATACATCACTGCATCCCCATATACACCTGTAATATACATCACTGCACCCCCATATATACAGGTAATATACATCACTACACCCCATATACACCTGTAATATACTGTACATCACTACACCCCATATACGCCTGTAATATACATCACTACACCCCCATATACACCTGTAATATACATCACTACACCCCTATATACACCTGTAATATACATCACTACACCCCCATATACACCTGTAATATACATCACTACACCCCCATATACACCTGTAATATACATCACTGCACCCCCATATACACCTGTAATATACATCACTACATCCCCATATATACCTGTAATATACATCATGACACCCCTTTATACACCTGTAATATACATCACTGCACCCCCATATATACCTGTAATATACATCACTACACCCCTATATACACCTGTAATATACATCACTGCACCCCCATATACACCTGTAATATACATCACTACACCCCATATACACCTGTAATATACATCACTACACCCCCATATACACCTGTAATATACATCACTACACCCCCATATACACCTGTAATATACATCACTGCACCCCCATATATACATGTAATATACATCACTACACCCCATATACACCTGTAATATACTGTACATCACTACACCCCATATACACCTGTAATATACATCACTACACCACCATATACACCTGTAATATACATCACTACACCCCCATATATACACCTGTAATATACATCACTGCACCCCCATATACACCTGTAATATACATCACTGCACCCCCATATATACCTGTAATATACATCACTGCACCCCCATATATACCTGTAATATACATCACTACACCCCCATATATACACCTGTAATATACATCACTGCACCCCCATATACACCTGTAATATACATCACTGCACCCCCATATATACCTGTAATATACATCACTGCACCCCCATATATACCTGTAATATACATCACTACACCCCTATATACACCTGTAATATACATCACTGCACCCCCATATACACCTGTAATATACATCACTACACCCCCATATACACCTGTAATATACATCACTGCACCCCCATATATACATGTAATATACATCACTACACCCCCATATACACCTGTAATATACTGTACATCACTACACCCCATATACACCTGTAATATACATCACTACACCCCATATACACCTGTAATATACATCACTACACCCCCATATACACCTGTAATATACATCACTACACCCCTATATACACCTGTAATATACATCACTACACCCCCAAATACACCTGTAATATACATCACTGCACCCCCATATATACATGTAATATACATCACTGCACCCCCATATATACCTGTAATATACATCACTGCACCCCCATATATACCTGTAATATACATCACTACACCCCTATATACACCCGTAATATACATCACTACACCCCCATATACACCTGTAATATACATCACTGCACCCCCATATATACATGTAATATACATCACTGCATCCCCATATATACCTGTAATATACATCACTGCACCCCCATATATACCTGTAATATACATCACTGCATCCCCATATATACCTGTAATATACATCACTACACCCCTATATACACCTGTAATATACATCACTACACCCCCATATACACCTGTAATATACATCACTACACCCCCATATACACCTGTAATATACATCACTGCACCCCCATATATACATGTAATATACATCACTACACCCCATATACACCTGTAATATACTGTACATCACTACACCCCATATACGCCTGTAATATACATCACTACACCCCCATATACACCTGTAATATACATCACTACACCCCTATATACACCTGTAATATACATCACTACACCCCCATATACACCTGTAATATACATCACTGCACCCCCATATACACCTGTAATATACATCACTACATCCCCAAATATACCTGTAATATACATCATGACACCCCTTTATACACCTGTAATATACATCACTGCACCCCCATATATACCTGTAATATACATCACTACACCCCTATATACACCTGTAATATACATCACTGCACCCCCATATACACCTGCAATATACATCACTACACCCCATATACACCTGTAATATACATCACTACACCCCCATATACACCTGTAATATACATCACTGCACCCCCATATATACATGTAATATACATCACTACACCCCATATACACCTGTAATATACTGTACATCACTACACCCCATATACACCTGTAATATACATCACTACACCACCATATACACCTGTAATATACATCACTGCACCCCCATATATACCTGTAATATACATCACTGCACCCCCATATATACCTGTAATATACATCACTACACCCCTATATACACCTGTAATATACATCACTGCACCCCCATATACACCTGTAATATACATCACTACACCCCCATATACACCTGTAATATACATCACTGCACCCCCATATACACCTGTAATATACATCACTACATCCCCATATATACCTGTAATATACATCATGACACCCCTTTATACACCTGTAATATACATCACTGCACCCCCATATATACCTGTAATATACATCACTACACCCCTATATACACCTGTAATATACATCACTGCACCCCCATATACACCTGCAATATACATCACTACACCCCATATATACCTGTAATATACATCACTACACCCCCATATACACCTGTAATATACATCACTACACCCCCATATACACCTGTAATATACATCACTGCACCCCCATATATACATGTAATATACATCACTACACCCCATATACACCTGTAATATACTGTACATCACTACACCCCATATACACCTGTAATATACATCACTACACCACCATATACACCTGTAATATACATCACTGCACCCCCATATATACCTGTAATATACATCACTGCACCCCCATATATACCTGTAATATACATCACTACACCCCTATATACACCTGTAATATACATCACTGCACCCCCATATACACCTGTAATATACATCACTACACCCCCATATACACCTGTAATATACATCACTGCACCCCCATATATACATGTAATATACATCACTACACCCCCATATACACCTGTAATATACTGTACATCACTACACCCCATATACACCTGTAATATACATCACTACACCCCATATACACCTGTAATATACATCACTACACCCCCATATACACCTGTAATATACATCACTACACCCCTATATACACCTGTAATATACATCACTACACCCCCATATACACCTGTAATATACATCACTACACCCCCAAATACACCTGTAATATACATCACTGCACCCCCATATATACATGTAATATACATCACTGCACCCCCATATATACCTGTAATATACATCACTGCACCCCCATATATACCTCTAATATACATCACTACACCCCTATATACACCCGTAATATACATCACTACACCCCCATATACACCTGTAATATACATCACTGCACCCCCATATATACATGTAATATACATCATGACACCACTTTATACACCTGTAATATACATCACTGCACCCCATATACACCTGTAATATACATCACTGCACCCCCATATATACCTGTAATATACATCACTGCACCCCCATATACACCTGTAATATACATCACTACACCCCTATATACACCTGTAATATACATCACTGCACCCCCATATATACCTGTAATATACATCACTACACCCCTTTATACACCTGTAATATACATCACTGCACCCCCATATACACCTGTAATATACATCACTACACCCCCATATAAACCTGTAATATACATCACTACACCCCCATATACACCTGTAATATACATCACTACACCCCTATATACACCTGTAATATACATCACTACATCTACATATACATCCTTAGACCCCTATATACTACACCTGTAAAACTACATTGCCATATACTACATCACTACACCCAAATATTACTCACCAGTTACCACCCCCCCCCCTCCACTCCACTCCCCCCATTGTCCCCTCAGGTTACTAGTCACCACTCACCTTTCCCTCCTCAGGCACCTCTGTACGGGCTCCCGCTGACATCCTTCTTCTCTTGTACGGCCCCCGCTGAGCTGCTTCCTCCCTCCATAGAGGCCCCGGCTGCTGCATCTTCTTCTCCTGCCGGGCGGGATGACACACACACGCGCGCCGTACTGACGACATCAGGGCGCGCGCGTGTGTGTCACAGAGAAAGTGCCGGCAGGCAACAGAGGACAGATTCCTGCGTTCCGCTGCTGCACTGTGCGGTGCTGCAGGATCTGTCCTCTGTTCCCTGCACGCCGGCACGCAGCGTGTGATGAGGGCAATCTGACCACGGGCCGCCCGGAGCCTGGAGCTCCAGACAGCAGGTCAGATTGCCCTCATCAATGACCGGCCAGCAAGGACGCCCGGAGCCAGGCGGGCCGGTCACAGAGAGTAGGCGGGCCGGATGTGGCCCGCGGGCCGCCCCTTGCCCAGGTCTGTTGTAGAGGTTAGAGTCTGACTGATTAATTGAGCCTGTGGACAGGAGTCTTTTATGCTGGTGACAATTTAACACAGCTGTCTTTAATGCAGGTAACAAGTTGGTTAGGAGCGTCTAAAGTGGTCTGTAGGAGCCAGAACTCTTACGGTTGGTAGGGGATCAACTACTTATTTCACTCTGCAAAATACAAATACATTTTTATAATTTATAAAATGTGATTTTGTGGATTTTATTTTTTATATTCTTACCCTCACTGTTAAAATTAACCTACCCTTAACATTATAGACTGTTCATGTCTTTGTCATTTGGCAAACTTACAAAATCTGCTAGGGATTAAATAATGATTTCCGTCACTGTACATCCTAATCCCATTTCCAGGGATTCAAATGTATGCCTTAAAGGGAATCTGTTACCAGGTTTTTGCTCCCCCATTTGAGAGCAGTATAATGTCTGTAGAGCAGTGATGTGTCACTTACTGAGCTGATTGCTCTCACTTTGATAAAATCAATGTTTTCTCTGCTGCAGATCTAGCAGTTATACAGAGCTCAGGAGTATAGTGGACTAACTGGCAGCCCACCAAGTAGTCCTGTAATGATAATCTACTGCTGATTAACCAGTATTTTTTTCAAAACTACACTAAGCAGCTCAGTAAGTGACACATCGCTGGAATCACAGTCTATGCCCCTATTTTATGCTGCTCTCAGATTAGGTGGCAAAAACTTGGTAACAGAGTCCCTTTAACAGACACTGACTGTAGGCTATATGAACACAGCCCTACACTTATTTCTAAAATAGGAATATTCCTTGCACAATAAATTGCATGAATTGTAATCACAGAACAATTGGACAGGGTGGTATTTCTTTTCCAAGACCTCTGTATGTTACTCTTGTATAGATAGCACATTTTGAATGCTAATAAATAACTTATTGAGATTGAGGGAAGAAGGGTATGATCTCAGTTCACTGGAGCTAAGTATCAGCAGCTGTCAGGCCGGAATTGTAAGAAAAAGGGGTAGAGGTCATTCTGTATCTCTGTTGCTTGACGTTTGAAGCCATCATTCAAGTTGCAGGGCACAAGAAACTATAGGCTTTAACTTTTGTACATTGCTATCTGTGGATGACATTCACTGTGGCGGAAAGAAACATGAATATCAATGTGACTTACACTTTTAGAAAAGGTATACATGAAAAACTAAAGCTCACAAAGATAACCTCAACAATCTATCAACCAATTGTATGATCAATTGACCAGATGGTGGTGAAATAAAGTATGGATACAATACACTGTGTGCAGAATTATTAGGCAAATGAGTATTTTGATCACATGATACTTTTTATACATGTTGTCCTACTCCAAGCTGTATAGGCTTGAGAGCCAACCACCAATTAAGTAAATGAGGTGATGTGCATCTCTGTAATGAGGAGGGGTGTGGTCTAATGACATCAACACCCTAAATAAGGTGTGCTTAATTATTAAGCAACTTCTTTTCCTTTGGCAAAATGGGTCAGAAGAGAGATTTGACGGGCTCTGAAAAGTCCAAAATTGTGAGATGTCTTGCAGAGGGATGCAGCAGTCTTGAAATTGCCAAACTTTTGAAGCGTGAGCACCGAACAATCAAGCGTTTCATGGCAAATAGCCAACAGGGTCGCAAGAAGCGTGTTGGGCAAAAAAGGTGCAAAATAACTGCCCATGAATTGAGGAAAATCAAGCGTGAAGCTGCCAAGATGCCATTTGCCACCACTTTGGCCATATTTCAGAGCTGCTACGTTACTGGAGTATCAAAAAGCACAAGGTGTGCCATACTCAGGGACAAGGTAAGGAAGGCAGAAAACGACCACCTTTGAACAAGAAACATTAGATAATAAGAAATATCTTAAGACTGATTTTTCAAAGGTTTTATGGACTGATGAAATGAGAATGACTCTTGAATGGCCAGATGGATGTGCCAAAGGCTGGATAAGTAAAGGGCAGAGAGCTCCACTCCGACTCGGACACCAGCAAGGTGGAGGTGGGGACTGGTATGGGCTGGTATCATCAAAGATGAACTTGTGGGACCTTTTTGGGTTGAGGATGGAGTGAAGCTCAACTCCCAGACCTACTGCCAGTTTCTGGAAGACAACTTCTTCAAGCAGAGTTACAGGAAGAAGTTGGTATCGTTCAAGAAAAACATGATTGTCATGCAGGACAATGCTCCATCACATGCATCCAACTACTCCACAGCGTGGATGGCCAGTAAAAGTCTAAAAGATGAAAAAATAATGACATGCCCCCTTGTTCACCTGATCTGAACCCCATAGAGAACCTGTGGTCCCTCATAAAATGTGAAAACTACAGGGAGGGAAAACAGTACACCTCTCGGAACAGTGTCTGGAGGCTGTGGTGGCTGCTGCACGCAATGTTGATCGTAAACAGATCAAGCAACTGATATACTATGGATGGTAGGCTGTTGAGTGTCATCATAAAGAAAGGTGGCTATATTGGTCACTCATTTTTTTGTGTTTTGTTTTTGCATGTCAGAAATGTTTATTTCTAAATTTTGTGCATTTATATTGGTTTACCTGGTGAAAATAAACAAGTGAGATGGGAATATATTTTTTTTATTAAGTTGCCTAATAATTCTGTACAGTAATAGTTACCTGCACAAACAAATATCCTCCTAAGATAGCCGAATCAAAAAAAACCCCACTCCAACTTCCAAAAATATTAAGCTTTGATATTTGAGTCTTTTGGGTTGATTGAGAACATAGTTGTTGATCAATGATAAACAAAATCCTCTAAAATACAACTTGCCTAATAATTCTGCACACGGTGTAAATGGGCAAGCTAAAGTGGCAGACACAGCACTTAAAGGATGCGGCTGCAGAGTTGAATACATGTGGATGTGTAGGCTGTTTATAGTGTCATGCATTCACACATCACAATGCTTCCTTCATGTGCCCGGTTTCTTTTGTCACTCCTTTTCATACACATTTACCAATTCTCTGTTTTCATTTCCGTCCATTCCCACATCTTTTATTTTGTCTCTTATCCTTCTTTCCATACGTGCTCTGCCTATGACACATGTACTATCACTCTCACTCTTTTTTCAGTCTTACATTGATATCATTGGAATTATGGCATCTATCCTGCATCTTTTATTTCCTTGCAATTATGTTTATGGCAGCCGCATATTATATGAATGTATTTTTCTGTATTTTATTGTATTTCTGTATGTATTATATACTCATTTTCCCTGGCTGATATACCGTATGAGGTTTCTTTACATATATCATGTCTCCCATTGCTCCACTTCTATGAATTCATCTCCTCTACCTTTCACTTAGCTGTGTTTTTCTATCAGGATCATAACTCTGCTGGAACCTGCATTTTTAGTGACCACATGAACGGGTCTCGATCACATCATCACAAAGCCACACATTGAATGATGTGGACCTCCTCGGATCTTCTGGCAGTCTCGGAGATGTGATTTATATATCATCCTATGATGCAGGGTTTTTATGATTGGATATTTGGAGTATAAGGCTATGTGCCCACGCTGCGGAAAATGCGCGGATTTTGCCGCGGATTTCTCGCGGAAAAGCCGCGGATTTTCCAGAAATCTGCAGCACAGCTACTCTCCCGCCATTTCTATGGCATTAGGGAAATGCTGTGCCCACGCTGCGGATTTTTCCGCAGCGGAAATCGTGCGGAAAAATCTGCAGCATGTCAATTATTGTTGCGGATTTCTCCGCAGGGTCCCATATACTTACCTGCCTTGATAGAGACCCGAGTCACTTTCTCCGTCCGGTGTACAGCAGCGGCAGCAGTGCGGTGGATCCAGTCAGGTACAGGAAGGAAGAGGTGGGCGGGGCCTGCACGAGCTCCAGTCATGTGACAGCCGGAACTAGTTCAGGCCCGCTCACCTCCATCACAGTGAACCAGACGCTGCCTGACAGTGACCCGGCCGCCGGAAAGCGAGGTGCTGCATGATGGAGGTAAGTATGAACACCCCGTTCACTGCAGCACTTGTTCTGCATTGAGGATGCAGTGCCGAAGCCATGGTACTGTATCCTCAATGCAGAATGCCCGCACCATATCCGCACGACATTCCGCTGTATATCCGCAGCATTGAAACAGAGAAAGTTCTGTTGCGGATTTCTGGGAGCACCTGCGGAATGTCTTGCGGATATATCCGCAGGACAATGTCTCTGTGGGCACATAGCCTAAGGGTATGTACAAACAATGGGACCATTTCATCAAGACTGGCATAGTGCAAACTTGCCAATGCCAGATTCATTAAGAGGCGCATGACGCCTAATATATTGGGCACCTATAGTAAGTGGCATTCACCCTCGTGCACTGCCCCAGAAATGCTATTTGAGTAGAGGAAAGCCAGCCCAGCTTCTCTACGGCTCCACCTATTTTGGCGAAGCTAATTTTAATTGGTGTAAAAACGTGAAGGACGTGTTGCGCAAGAATATTGTGACTTTTCAAATCTTCTTTTACGCACTTGGGGTGTAAAA
Source organism: Anomaloglossus baeobatrachus (assembly GCF_048569485.1). NCBI lineage: Eukaryota > Metazoa > Chordata > Amphibia > Anura > Aromobatidae > Anomaloglossus > Anomaloglossus baeobatrachus. Next base: position 438,405,852 of record NC_134358.1, on the reverse strand, counting down.
TCTTTGATGAATCTGCCCCAATGTCTTTTCCAACCTAGCAAACCTGTCGTGATTTTCAAAACATATTTTTTATGGTTATTTTTTGTTATTTTGTTTTCTGTTTTATTGTTTTTGACCATCATCTGTTTTTCTAAAGTCTATTTTTTTGCTATATTCACTCTATTCAATATTGAAGAAACCCGCTAGTGAGCAAATATGCTGGCAAAGCCCTCAAAAAGATGACTTGTTGCAATATCAGAGTGGAAAAAGGCCTGAAGAATAGTCAGTTTACTTTATTTATTTACTTTACTGACTTATGTATCGCTATTAATTTCACATCACTTTACAGACATGATCATCACTGTCCCCATTAGGGCTTGGAATCAAAATTTCCTATCTGTATGTCTTTGGAGTGTGGGATGAAACTGGAGAACCCGGAGGAAACCGATGCAAACACTGGGAGAACATACAAACTCCTTGCAGATGTTGTCCTTGGTGGGATTTGAACCGGGGCCCAGCGCTGCAAGACTGCAGTGCTAACCACTGAGCCACTGTGCCTCCATTTTAATGAACACTTAGCGTCTTTGTCATTAAGTGGTTAAAAGATGCACAAAAGACTGAAAATAATGAAGGTTTCAGCTCACCCATATGAAGTCTCCAAGGCAAGGATGGATGCCCGCAGTCCCCTGGACAGGCCGGTCTGTGATTCAGAGTAGATATGGAAGGAAAAAGGGCATGGCGATTTTTTTGGATGACCTGTCTACCTTCGTTAGATTTTCTAGTAAAGTTCCAAGTTTTATATTACTGCATTGGTGCTGAGTCCCAAACCCTTTTTCCTTCCATATCTACAAAAGACTGAACATGTGAACAGCAAGTCATTTTTATATACTGTAGAAATGTATATGTTATTCTTTGAGCATTTTAATAATTTATAATAATTTATTTTTCTGGTTGGTTTTGAGGATTTACCCGCATCCCAACAGGAAAGGACAAGCCATGCATATGCATCTATCTTTACCATACCTTTTTTTTGTTTGCACTTTCAATAGGTCATCATTAATTCTTGATCCTTATAATTAATTTAGATTTAGTCACTGTATTCGAGATATACAGTATATCACAATAGTGAGTACACCCCTCAGATTGTTGTAAATATTTTATTATATCTTTTCATGGAATTTCGTGGAAAGCTTCAAGAGGAACCTCAAGACCCACCTCTTCCAACAAGCCTACAACCTACAATAACCCTCAGCCCAGTAGACCACTGCGCAACCAGCTCTGTCCTCACCTATTGTACCATCACCCATTCCCTGTAGACTGTGAGCCCTCGCGGGCAGGGTCCTCTCTCCTCCTATACCAGTCTGTCTTGCACTGTTAATGATTGTTGTACGTATACCCTCTTTCACTTGTAAAGCGCCATGGAATAAATGGCGCTATAATAATAAATAATAATAATAATAATAATAATAATGGGGCAAGATTGAAGATATGACACTCTGATGCAATGTAAAGTAGTCAGTGTAGGGCTTGTATAAGGGTTCTCTCACACTGGGGTATAAAACGGACAAGTGCAATCTGAAGAAAAAAAATCGCATTGCACTTGGACCAATGTCAGTTAGACAGAGCAGATCTGCAAATTTTTCGTCAACTCACATCCTCCTGATGAAAAAATTGCAGCTTGCTGTGATTGCACTAGTCTATCAAACACGACTTGTCAATGGGCGCTAGAAAAAATCAGATGCCACATGCATGGCTGTGTGGCGTCTGTATGACGTACGTTTTTAACTTATTCATTACCAGTCTGTAGCATAGAACACTGTAAATGGTCCTGTAAATAATTGCTGAGAAAAAAAATGCATGTCATACGGATGCTATGTGAGAAAAATAATCGCACACTTGCATAGCACTTACATGACCTAAGGAATGCCAAACCGATTTCACTCGTCGATCTTTTCTGGATGAGAATGGGACTGATTTTTTTAAAAGCCAGTCTGAGAGTACCCTAACAGTGTAAATTTGGTGTGTCCTCTAAGTCAAAACACAGCCATTAATATCTAAACTGCTGGCAACAAAACTGAGTACACCCCTAAGTGAAAATGGCCAAATTGTACCCAATTAGCCATTTTCCCTTCTCGGTGTCATGTGACTCATTACAAGGTCTCCGGTGTGAATGGGGAGCTGCTGTGATAAATTTGGTGTTATCGCTCACACACTCTCTCATACTGGTCATTGGAAGTTAAACATGGCACCTCATGGCAAAGAATTCTCTGAGGGTCTGAAAAAAATAATTGTTGCTCTACATAAAGATGGCCTAGGCTATAAGAAAATTGTCAACAACTTAAATTCAGTTGCAGCACGATGGCCAAGACCATACAGCGGGATTAACAAGACAGATTCCAATCAGAAAACATCATCTAATGAAGCTGAGAACACATGCTTAGCATTATATCCAGAGGTTGTCTTTTCAAAATAGATGTATGAGTGCTGCCAGCATTGCTGCAGAGGGTAAAGGGGTGGCGTGGCAGCCTTTCAGTGCTCAGACCATACGCCACACACTGCATCAAATTGGTCTGCATGGTTGCATGGCATCATCCGAGAACAAGGCTTGTTCTAAAGATGTTGCACAAGAAAGCCAGCAAACATTTTGCTAAAGACAAGGAAACCAAGGACATGGATTACTGGAACTATGTCCTGTGGTCTGATGAGAACAAGATAAACTTATTTGGTTCAGATGGTGTCAAACATGTGTGATGACAACCAGGGAAGGTGAACACAAACAAACGTATCTTGACTGTAGTAAAGCATGGTGGGGTTGGGGCTGCATGAGTGCTGGCCACTGTGGGGAGCTACAGTTCAGTGAGGGAGTCATGGATGCTAAAATGTACTGTTACATACTGAAGCAGAGCATGATCCCTTCCCTTCAAAAACTGGGCCGCATGGCAGTATTCCAGCATAGTGACCCCAAACAAACCTCCAGACCACTGCCTTGCTAAAGAAACTGAGGGTAGGTGCTGGACTGGTTAAGTATGTCTCCAGACCTAAACCCTATTAAGCATCTGTGGGGGCATCCTCAAACAGAAGATGGAGAAACACAAGGTCTCTAACATCTACCAGCCCCGTGATATCATCATGGAGGATGGAAGAGGATGCCAGTGGCTCCTATAATGCTCTACTGAATGCCATGCCCAAGAGAACTAAGGCAGTACTTGAAAATAATGGTGATCTCACAAAATATTGACCCTTTGGGCACAATTTGGTCATTTTCACTTAGTGGTGTACTCTCTTTTGTTGTCAGTGGTTTAGAGATTAAAGACTGTGTGCTGAGTTATTTAGAAGACACACCAAATTTACACTGTGATACAAGCTTAACATTGACTACTTTACATTGTAAAAGGGTCATTCCATGTCAAGTTGACCAGTTTTAAAAATCGTCCCCACTCGACCTTCTCCGATTTTGCTGAAAATTTATAAGGATGTACATGTATGTTTGAAAAGAGGTTCTGTAAATTTTTAGGGCCAGTTCTCAAATACATTGGGCACTGTTGACCTTTCACTGGAGGCCCCCCCCAAGGCTGCGGCTTCAGCTAAGAGGATTTAGCAAACTTTGGCACATAGCCATTAGAGTTCTATACTGGCTATGATACTGAAATTTGGCATACTAGCTCAACTTTTGCTGCTAAACATGATAAAATTATTACCGGCTATGACAAAACAATATTTCGGCCACAATTTTGTGTCAAAGTAGCTTGTAAAATGTGTCGCATAAAATTTATGCCTAACTTTGCCCATATATAACTCAAGACCAAAAACCAATAGTAACTGGTGCTTTGCCCTGTACACCAAACACCTACATGACTTTGCATTGCTGCAATATCACGGTCAAAGCATATGTATTTGTGGAAATATTCACACCCACATATGATGACAAACTTTAAAAAAACGAATTTTACCTATTTTTAGGTCAAATTTCTCAAAAAGGGTACCCCTAAAATATATTAATTCTGATATCATTAGAAAGAGCACATTTTTCTCTACAAGGATCATTGGGGGGTTTTTTGTAGTCTCTCAGTTTAGGAAAAAAAAAATGCCACTGAACATGGTGTTATTTATTAATACGCAATGAATGCTAACTGCACTATTCAAACCCTTGCGTTGGTTCATGGTGGTTATACCACAACCAATTCCCTAAGATTTGGTATTATAATCCTATTAAGAATTGTAATAATGCTGTCTTTCGAGAATTGGCAGCCCCATCACCTAGGAGCCATGGCCGAAACTCATGCAAGGCCGGCCGCGGGCGGTCTCTTTATCGCAGGTTTCGAAGCCTGAGGGTGGGTGTCTTTGCCTAGGATCGCAAGCCTGATATTGGGTATCTTTTGTTGGTTCCCAAGCCATAATGTTCAGTCTAAGTGGTATGGAATTGTTGCTGAATTTGCAACATAATTGGTTCAGAGAAGCTGTATTGTCGGCCCATTGCTGTTGCAGCTGGTGCTGGAATTATTGCAATGATTGACTGCTCGGGAATCCAGCATGTATCATTTCTCACAGGCCAGTGAAAGAAGCTAGCTGGTCCATGAGGATGCATAACATTTATTAATGCATCATGGTCGTCGACTGAAATTTCAGAAATATTTCCAATCCACCAGTTCCTATCGTAAATGCAGGCAATGTATTGCCCTGGCTGGAGGTTTGCAATTGGCACAAAAGGCATTTCTAATCTGACAGATTTATCTACATGGGCAATGAAAGATGATGGGTCATTTGACACCCTTGAAATGCAAATCTTTTTGTCATCAATTGGCACAAACTAGTGATTTTCTCTTGTTCCAGCAATTGTATGTCCATCTTTGAACCTTTCCTCTTGAACTACCCGTATTTCATCAATTTTTTCTTTTGGAACAAAAAAAAACCTTGATTCCATGCAGTTGCTCGTTGCAAAAGTTGAATAAATCCACCGGGGTCAGTATTTGGTTTTCAGTTGGGCGTTGAAGACTGGCACGAGCTGCCAACCTCTTTGCTATCCCTGCAATCCCATCACAGGGCGACTTTCCATGACTGGTACCAAAAAAATTCCATTCAGCGCTGATATATTGAAATCCGCATTGTGGTGAAATTTTTGTACTGGGCTGCAGATCCATCGCTGAAGCAACAATTCCAGACCACTTAGACTGAACATTATGGCTTGGGAACCAACAAAAGATACCCAATATTAGGCTTGGGATCCTAGGCAAAGACACCCACCCTCAGGCTTCGGAACCTGCGATAAAGAGACCGCCCGCGGCTGGCCTTGCACGGCTATCGGCCATGGCTCCTAGGCGATGGGGCTGCCAATTCTCGAAAGACAGCATTATTACAATTCTTAATAGGATTATAATACCAATTCTTAGGGAATTGGTTGTGGTATAACCACCATAGACCAACGCAAGGGTTTGAATAGTGCAGTTACCATTCATTGTGTATTAATAAATAACACCTTGTTCAGTGGCATTTTTCTTTTCCTAAACTGAGAGACTCCAAAAAAAACCCCAATGATCCTTGTAGAGAAAAATGTGCTCTTTCTAATGATATCAGAATTAATATATTTTAGGGGTACCCTTTTTGAGAAATTTGACCTAAAAATAGGTACAATTCGGTTTTTTAAAGTTTGTCATCATATGTGGGTGTGAATATTTCCACAAATACATATGCTTTGACCGTGATATTGCAGCAATGCAAAGTCATGTAGATGTTTGTAAAGGGCAAAGCACCAGTTACTATTGGTTTTTGGTCTTGAGTTATATATGGGCAAAGTTAGGCATAAATTTTATGCGACACGTTTTACAAGCTACTTTGACACAAAATTGTGGCCGAAATATTGTTTTGTCATAGCCGGTAATAATTTTATCGTGTTTAGTAACAAAAGTTGAGCTAGTATGCCAAATTTCAGCATCATAGCCAGTATAGAACTCTAATGGCTATGTGCCAAAGTTTGCAAAATCCTCTTAGCTGAAGCCGCAGGCTTGGTGGGACCTCCAGTGAAAGGTCAACAGTGCCCAATGTATTTGAGATCTGGCCCTAAAAATTTACAGAACCTCTTTTCAAACATACATGTACATCCTTATAAATTTTCAGCAAAATCGGAGAAGGTCGAGTGGGGACCACTGGTCCACTTGACATGGAATGACCCAAAAGTGTCATACCTTCAGTGTTTTTTTCCCAGGAAAAGATATAATCAAATTTTACAAAAATGTGAGGGGTGTACTCACTTTTGTAATATACTGTACTGTGTATATTATGACAACAGCTGTATTTGTATATAGATTTATTTATACTTTAGTCTTCTGTTTATATTGGTATCACTTACATTGATTGTGCCTCCGTAATTTTACGTTAACATGACCATACATTTTTGTGTCTAATTTACACATTTTTAATTTTTTCTTCCGCCCTGGCATGGATTTCTGTACTTTTCCATTCTTTATATCCTCTCCCTTTTTTATGTAAGAGCTGGCCAGTACTGAGCTAATAAGAAGTCTGCCTCTTACTTTCATGTTTCACTAAAGAGCCGCTGCTACCTCCCCCTCCTACCTGCCTGCTATTTATTATTTTGCAGTAAATTATTTCTTTAGTGACTCTGGAAGTTTCTAAACATTTACAAACAATAAAGGCAGAGTATGGGCTGCTGAAAGGGTTAGATAAGAATGTAATATATTCACATGTTCTGCTAGGTTTTTTGTTTTGTTTTTTTTTTTTAAAAAAAAAGGGAAAATAACGCCAAAATATCACAAAAAAACAAAGGAGAGTCTTTAACCCGTTCCCTGCTTGCCAGTTTTCCCGTTCATGACCAGGCCAACTTTTTCAGTTGTGACCAGTGACACTGTCACGCTGCACTACTGAAGTTACTGAAGCCACAGGTAATATAGCTTCAGAGTGCAGTTTAGCAAGCAACCACTAGGGGTCAGCAGAGTAGTCAGTAATCCGAGTCAGCAGCAAGAGGTCCAAGACAGAAGCACGGGGTGAGACAAATTGTAATCAGGAGCTAGCAAAGAGTCAGGAGCCGAAGAGTAGCGTACAAACCAAAAGAGAGAAACGAATGCCGGAGTCAGGAGCAAGGACACAGGTCTGCAGCAGGGAAGTCCAAATACAGATAAGGGAGGAGAACAAACAGGTAGGACAGGGGAAAACAGCAGACAGAAACCAGGACAGACAGACAAACGGGGGAGGGTACAAGTCAGGACTCAGTAGCAGGGAGGCAAAAAAGAGCAGGAACACTCACCAGAGCCAGTATACATGCTGCAAGGCTGAAATATCACTGGCACTGAACCATAGGTGCAGCTGCAAGATATAGTGTCCTGGGATCCAGAACGAGGCAGGGAAAGTTAACCCCTGACATGACCATGCCGGAGTTGGGTGTAACCACACCAGAGAAAAGCCGGCCTGGATCATGACAGTCACTTTATGATGTAATAACTCTGGAACGCTTTAATGGATCCCAATGGTTCTAAGATTGTTTTTTCGGGAGATATTGTACTTCACGTTGGGGGTAAATTTAGGATACTTTTTGCATTTATTTGTGAAAATATAGGACATTTGGTAAAAATTTAGCAACTTTGAAGTTTTATGCCCTTAAACCAGAAAGGTATGTCTCACAAAATAGTTAATAAATAATATTTACCACATGTCTACCTTACATCAGCACAATTTTTTTAAACTTTTTTGCTCCCTGGAACCTTTAATAGTTAAGAAATACTAATGTAGCTAATGCAACCTGTATATTTTACAACAATAAGGTTGCAAAAGTTTTGCGATCGCTTACAGGTTATACCCATCATAAGATGTTTCTTGTGTGGCACCTTGGTAATGAGATACCTTTTTTATGGGCCATCAGTTGAACAGCTGATAATATTTTACACTAAGTGGCAGGATTGTTTTTTTAATTACTGATAGATTTCAGGTGGTGTCATGACTTTCCATAGCTTTTTTTTCTCCCTCTCGTCATGTGTTCAATACTTATTCCCTGTGTAATTTCTCATTGTTACACATCAATAAATTTATGGACTTTATGGTTCGATTTCTTTACCTGTGTGGATTGAAAGGGTAGTTACTGACATTTGGTGAGAAATGCATGTCAATAGCACCTTTACAAATATAATTACTTACACAATCGATGACGTGATCAATAATCATTTTACCTGCTGTATGATTAGCTCTAAAACACTGGGCACCCAGGTTAAAACAGTTTAATAACTGCCAAGGACTGAGCCGCACGGGAGACTAGTCGGACAGGCAGGTCCCCATTGGCTTCTCCCCACCCTCTCCCCTTGAGTGATGGTTCTTTCCTTATACTCTCAGGAAAGGGAAGACATATGGAAAATGTTAATTATTAACTATTTTGTTTGGTATGACTATCTGTTTAAGACCTCATTCAGATGTCATTGATTTGTCCTGTAAGTAAAGAGACGAACCATTGTTCATCAGTGTTTTGGATCTGGGCTTCATTGTTTGGTGAATGTGTAATTTTTTTTACCATCAGGGTTTCATGAGTATAAAAAAAAGAAAAAAGAACTGCAAAGTTTCTGCTGCCCATTACAAAGTTAATCATGGATAATACACAGATGCCATCCATATGATATTCTTGTTTTTGACTGGCGCATGGACTTATTTTTGATCTGTGACTCTAACCAAAGGCACACTTTTCAGGCACACTGTCCACAAAAAACACAGCCATGTAAATAGCATCCTAGAACATTATGTGTACGTGTTCTATCCATAAGAATCCTTGATAGAACTCATAGGTAGAGATGAACGAAATTGATGTTTTCTTTACAAAAAAACAAACAACGTTCAGGTCTGGAGTTCGGGTGCTTTATGTATGAACTTCACTAGCGCGAGCATAGCTGTGCTTGGGTTTGTTCATTGCTCAGCCAAGTGCAAGCCGCTTGCAGTATTTGAATGGCTCACACTGGGGATAACACCAGGGTGATCAGATGTAGTGCGCACCCCCAAAAAAAAAAAAAAAAGGAAAACACCCCACCCACCTGCCCCAGAAGTGATCTGTTTATGGCTGGCTGCATGTGGGCAGATACTCGAACTGCCAATCAGTGATTTCCATTGGGGTTTGGGTCAAGTCTGAACCCATGGAGGGTTGGTTCGACTGAACCCACCGAACCAAACTTCCATGAGTTAGCTCATCTCTACCCATAGGTGATTCACAACCGTCTGAATAAGGCATTAAGGTCAGATACTTTAAAAGTTTGAAAAGTGAAAATGTTTCCAAAGTTATTATTACTTAAAGTGACTCACGACCGGTATGAAAAATGGGACTGCGTCCTAACGTCTCAAATAGACTGCATCATTTGGGGTTAAAGAGGACCTCTTGCTACACTTTTCATGTTGACCTGGACAGAGGATGTAATAGTGGCAGCAGGAAGGAATAAAACATTTTGCTTTTCTTATTTCACCTGATCACCTGGTCTAACCTCCTTCATATGTTAATATCTCCTCAATGGAAAAAGTAAAAAACAAAACACATTTTATTCCGACCTGCAACCATATTTACAGTATGTGTCCTATTCAACTTGAAACATTTTGAAAAAGGTCTCCTTTAAGATATCTGTGCATTAGCAAATTCCCACAAACCTCAATAAACTTAACATTGTAACTGTAAAGAAGTGTTGTCTAAAATTCCTACAGGGCGATGTTAGATGTTAATAAAGTCATACAGAAAATGATAACTTCAAGTTACTGCTGCTAAAGGTGGTTCTACGATATATTGGTTCATGGGGTGTACTGAATTTTTCACACTGCTTTTGCATTGTTTTTATTTGTTAATTTAAGTGTTACTATTCATTTGCAGTTGTAGTATCCTAATTTTATGACCTTTTAAAAAACAGATTTTTTTTTAATTATGTCCTGATACTAAAAACTATAGAATTCAAGTAGGGTGTACTTATTAACTTAAATTTAATTTCTTTGAAAAATATGAATTTCCTCAGGTTGAATAATTACAGAGTGGAATTTCAGAGATTTTTTTTTATTTAACTTTCCTGTCAAAAGCAGAGGAACAAATTCACCAATGTTCTCTCATTTCCAGAGATAACATTTAACGATTTGTCCATGGAGATATTTAATATTAACAATTTGTCCTTGGAAATATTTGTATATTGACCTTACTGCACAGTTCAATTCCTCTTTTTGGTATGATGCATGCAGTCCTCCCTTCTGTATTCTCACCGGCTTGTCCTTATTTAGTATTTAATGAAGTAAAGTGTACAAAATGCAAAAAAAAAACTTACATTGAAATAAGTTACATAAATATGGCTGTGTGCGGATTGTTGTTAATGAATGTCTGTGAAGAAAGTACAGCTCATGATGTCCTCGGTAACAAGCTGTGCCTTGAAGTTAGTTCAGAACAGCGGCAGATTCCCTCCTCAACATTGAAATTGCAACACGAAGAAGAAAAAGTCCTGAAAGAGTGAACAGACCTCTATTCCAACATCCATTGAAACCTGCTCTGCACTAAGATGTCCTTCGAAAGTGGTGGCATGAGGTCAATGAAAAACCTGGACATTTGGCTTGTAGCCCAATGTTGTGAACTTGCCTTCTGATAGTTTGTGTAGAGATTAACCTCATTATGTGATGTCCTATATCACTTAGAGAACAGAATGGACCATTTCTCCTAAGTGCCCCAGATTTTCAACACAACAATGTCAGTCCAAATGGTTAGTACTACTGTTATTAGCCTGTGTGGTGCTAAAATGTTACCATAGCCTGCAGTGTCTCAGACTTGTCTTCCACTTAAGCACATCTGGAAAATCATTGATCGGCAATTGCAAAAGGAGCTGCCAGCAGCAGATCTTCATGATTTTCTGCTAAGTGCATTCAGTGTGGTAGAACATTTGGCAGATAACCATCAATAACCTCAATGATGACGGCAAGGCTCTAAGTGCGAGAATGTCTGTGTGTGTAGCCGATACTAAATGCAGAATAAATAAAGGTGTTTAAAAAAAATTTTACTCTATATTTTCATCAGTTGCTTATCATTTACATGTCTGTCAATCCTGTGATTTCCAAAATTCTACAACTTTTACTTTTTGGTTCTGCAATCTCATCGTTGAAAGTATTTAAATAGGGACAATACACATTGGATCTATGTGGACCGTTATCAATTTAGATTGTCAGCTGTTATCAGCAGGGAATAGCTGTCCTTTTGTATCTTTTATACTTCATTAGTTTTGATTACCAATAATTTATCTCCCAAATTGTAAAGCATTGCATCATATGTTGGCACTACATTTGTTATTATTCATAGATTGTCTGTGTATGTATTTCCTGCTCCGCTAAGATTCCTTAAACCCTCTGCGATAGGCCAGTGATGCACAATTATAACTGTGCATTATCTCTACAATCAGGAAGTCTTTCATGATTGCTATATACAGAAATCATTAACACCTTCTTAACATTGGACCCACTAGTATGCTCTACATTGCAGTGCGTTCCCCCAAATGGACATACCAGTATGTCTTGGTAATCGTGCAGGCACAGTAGCTGTGTATACGTGATTGACGCCAGGAGCTTGGTTTACTTGATAGCCGATCTCCAGATAGCCGCACTGCCCCTGGCTGTTTATCCCTTTAAATTCCATGATCAATAGCGATTGAAGCATTTAGAGGCTTCAGAAATCGTGGGCAATCCCATTCTCGATCAGGATCCCGGTGATTCGATCACAGTGGCCTGATTGCTACCATGACAGCAGGAAGCAAGATAATGACCTCCTGTTTTGTCAGCTACGGTTGTTTGTTAGGCCATGGAAAGAGCATGGTCAACCAGGCGTTCTGCCAGTGTCACACAGATGCAATGTTTTGCAATGTCTGTGCATTGCAATGTATTTCACCAGACTAATGAACCTACATATGATCAGACTAATACAAATTAAACTCCCATAGAGGGATTATCTAAAAAAGTAAAATAAAAGATAAAAAAATTGTAAATATAAAAAAATAAACAAATATTATGCAATGAGTATAAACATTTATACAATTAACAAAAATAACCCAAGAAGCACACATATTTGATATAGCTGCATTCGTAATGCCCCGAGCTATAAATCTGTCTCCGCACTGAACACCGTAAAAAAATGGCAAAAATAAGTCAAACCGCCAGACAAAAAGGGGAATAAAACGTGATCAAAAAGTCAAATGTAAATAAATGTGGTATCTCTAAAAAAGTAATCTCATTCCTCAAAAAAAAAGCTAATATACAACTCCGTCAGCAGAAAAGTAATAGCTGTCAGAATATAGTGATGAAAAATCAATTTTTTTCTATAAAATAGGTTTTGTAGTGCAAAGTAGGCAAAACATAGAAAACGTATAAGGCTGGAGTCACCCTTGTGTTTGACTCGCGCAAGGATCACATCACCCGGACTTGTCGGTGGCTCTCCTGATAGGAACGTGGCAAAGCTGCATAGAAATACATTAAGCTGACATGCTCCTGTCAGGAGAGCCACAGCTAGGCAGTGCAATGCGATGCTCGAGCCAGTCACACGCAAGTGTGACTCCAGCCTAAATGGTATCTCTGTAATCGTACTAACCAGAGGAATAAAGCCATCTTAACACTTTTACGAAACAGTGGACAATATTAAAAAATAACCAAAAAACTATTTCTGAATTGCTGTTTTTTGTTCATTCTACCTCCCAAAAATTAGAATAAAAAGCAATTAAAAATGTTACGTGCCAAAAATAGTGCTAATAAAAACAAAAAATGAAAACATTATCTCAAAATATGTTAATGCAAAAACTTTTTTAAAGCATTGTTTTAGTGTGTGATAGTAGCCAAACATAAAAATCTTGCTGTAATCGTACTGACTTGAAACATAAAGCAGTCTAAGCTCCTATATTGCACTGTGAATGCTATAAAAAAAGAGTAAAATAAATTCTTGACTTTCTGTTGATTTGTTTATCTTGCTTCCCAAAGACCGCAGTAAAGTGCGGCTCACACTTATCCTGCGCTCTACGCTGAGTGACTACACCAGATTTTACATTTAAATCTCTGAAATACGTGACATGTCTAAACTTCTTGGACATCATCATTAAACTACGGAACAATGAAATAGAGACATCCCTGTACAAGAAGCCAATTGACCGTCCAACATACCTGAAATGGGACAGTTTTCATCCAAAACACATAAAAAAAAACTATTGTATACAGCCAGGCTATCAGGTGCATTCGGATATGTTCCAACAGTAAAGATAGAGACCATAACCTTGAGGGCCTCAGAAAGACCTTTCTGAATCAAGGCTACCACCCAAGAACAATTGAAAACCAGATTACAAGAGTCACCAGAATATCAAGAAACCATCTCCTACATTATAAAACTAAAGAAGAAAACAACCGGGTCCCTCTTGTAGTCACCTACAATCCACATCTGGAGGTGTTTAGATGAGCTGCACGGAAACTACAACCATTACTGCAAAAAGATGCCCGGTTAAAATGTATTTTTCCAGACCCCCCACTTCTGTGTTTTAGACAGCCCTCGAATCTAAGAAGCATCATTGTCAGAAGCTCCCTATCCTCTCCAATAACAACAGGAACACTTCCCTGCAACCAGAAAAAAATGTAAGACCTCTCTATTTATATTGACACCGGACAAGATAAAGCTTCCCAGATCACATCAGAACTACAAGATCCCAGGTACCTACAGCTGCACCACAACTAATGTGGTGTAGTTAATTATATGTACCAAATGTCCAACCCAAATGTCCAACTGGGGGTCTGTATGTAGGGGAGACAGGACAACAGCTCAGAACAAGGATGAATTCTTACCACTACACAATTAGAGAAAAAAGGATGGATCTACCTGTGGCCAAACATTTTTGTAACCCAGACCACAGCATCATGGACATGAAATTGCTGGTATTGAAAGGAAATTTCAAGTCCCAGAGAGATAGGAGACTATGGGAATACAAACTTATGATGAGCTTTGACACATTCAGAGCAGGAATGAATGTGTCACATGGATTCATGTCTTTTTACATCAATTAAGAGATGTGCTCCTCAGACCATCCGGTAGCATCACAGCCTGGACCAGACCCCAATCAGAGGACAATAAAACTTTCACACTGAACTGCAGCAATATTTATGGCCACAACAGTTTGTCCTCTTGCCATAGTGATAGTTCTGCTTCACATAGCTTGTTTTATTTACTGCCCCATTCTATGTCCTGTTATGTATAAATATGTGACTCTTCAGATTTTGTATTATACTAAGCCTGAAGAAGAGACCTGAGTAGTCTCGAAAGCTTGCTATTACCATCTTTTCAGTTAGCCATTAAAAGGTATCAACCACTGAGGACTTCAGTTCTTTTAAACAATTTTTTATCTCTACTAGCTAACACGGTACAAATATATATTTTACCTGTATGGAAATACATGATTCAGATGGAACCCTCAATGGAATTGATTCACTATAATGACACAGATGGAGACACTGTGGACTGTCTCTGGCCTATAATTCTGCTGTGTCCGTCTTTTTAAGCATTTATAAAAGCGCAAATAGCCACAGTTTTGTGCACTTCTGTCAAGATAGACAATGCTGAATAGAGAACAAACGGAGTCCAGAAGCACGAGCTGGGCACAATTTAGGGACACTACAATGTACAGGCAATAAAATGTCAGATTTGGAATTTTCACTCAGTAACATTCATTGCTGATTGTTTCTGAAGGACATGCATGGAGTCAAAATGGTCACTACACCTGTGGATAAATTAAATTCACAGGCGGATGTCATTTCCAAACTAGGAACACTTGAGGGGGAATTCTGCTCTTCTGGCACTTAGGTGTATGGAGTAAAGGTATGCACACCAGTGACTATGCAAGGGGAATACATGAAAAGCAGAAACTGCTGTGTGAATACTGACATGAAAAATCCAATAGCTACATGTAAGAATGAAAATAGAATCTGCATTACTGCCATGAATATATGAATAAAGAGAAATTTAGCTATTGAATTGATCAATGCAACCGAGCCCCAACACTGCGCCAAAGTATTTCTCTACGTTGGGGTCCCTAGCTAGTGTGTGTCCTCTCATGCAGTTAAAAACTTACCGTGTATGGGAAGCTGAGACCCAGGCTATATATGTATTCACACAGCAGTTTCTGCTTTTCATGTATTCCCCTTGCATAGTCACTGGTGTGCATACCTTCTTTCCATACAGTGTAGATTTTTTAGGTTTTTGCACCCAGTTCAGACTTAGAATTGGTGTTCCAGACGTTATTTCTTGATTGATTTGTAGTCTTTCGTTTGTGAACCTGGCCCCACCCACACCTATTGCCAGTCCACATTGTACGCATATATAGCCTGGGTCTCAGCTTCCCATACACGGTATGTTTTTTAACTGCATGAGAGGACACACACAAGCTAGGGACCCCAACGTAGAGAAATACTTTGGCGTAGTGTTGGGGCTCTGTTGCATTGATCAATTCAGTAGCTAAATTTCTCTTTATTCATATGTGCATGGCAGTAATGCAGATTCCATTTTCATAATTTCATTCTTACATATAGCTATTGGATTTTTCATGTTAGTATTCACACAGCAGTTTCTGCTCTTCATATATTCCCCTTACATAGTCACTGGTGTGCATACCTTCTCTCCATACAGTGTACATTTTTTAGGTTTTTGCACCCAGTTCAGACTCAGAATGGTGTTCCAGACGTTATTTCTTGATTCTTCTGGCACTTAGGGGTTCAGTATATGTAGTCTACAAATTATTTTAGGAAAATCCGCTCTAAAGGTCAAAAAGCGCTCCTTCCCTCCTTGGCAAATCTAGCCATGTGGCTGAGCAGTACTGTACAGTCACTTTTAGGGTATTTCCACACTCAGCAGAAAGTTTGTGATATATTTTTATGCCATCTTTACCATTTTCCAATGTGAAAATGTAAAATTTAGGGCTAAAACAAAATGTTTGCGGCTAAAATTTCATTATTTTTTCTTTACCACGCCATAATATAAAATTCTGGGACACACATGTGGTGTCAATATGATCACTGCACCCCTAGATGAATTCAATGAGAGTTGTATTTTGTAAAATGGGGTCACTTTTGGGGAGTCCTGCAGTTCTGACACCTCAGGGGCTCTACCAATGGGACATGACACCCACAAACCATAACAGCAAAAATTTACGTTATGATATGACAATCCTTAGTTTTTGAGCTTCCCACTGTGCCTGAAAAGTAGTTTCCAATTACATTTAGGGTATTTTTGCACTTAGGAAAAATTGCACAACAATCTGTATAGTTCATTTTTTTCCTTTTAGCCATTATAAGAATCAAAAACTTGGAGCTAAAACAACATTTTAGAGGTAAAAATATAATTTTTCTTTTTCAACATCCAATGGTCCATAAGCCACTCCATGAAAGTATGACAAACGAGAACACTGGAGTATATGACTAAGAACAGTATTATTTTATTAAATCAAAATATAAAATGTAGAAGATGAACAAAGACAGCACACTCTGGGTAAATATAATACAACCAGTGAAATCTGTTTAGGGAGGTGGATAGTTGGGGTTGCAGATAGTTAAATAAATAAAAAGACTCACATATAGAGATTAAAGCCCGCTGTCGGTATAATAGGATGTCCTCCCAAAAAGTAATATAAAGATGAACTTTACCCATAAAGTGCACCTGACCAAGTAGTCAAAAAGGGAAAGCCCCAACGCACGTTTTGCAAGTTTGTGGTATTGTTTCTTCAGGGAGAGGTGACTCATGAAGAAAGAACACCACAAACAAGCAAAAGGTTTGTTAGGGCTTTTTTTTTTATACTACTGGGTCCTGATTTGACCTGAGCCCCAATGGAAGTCACTAACTGGGTCTCCGCCACATGCAGCCAGCCATAAGCAGAGCACTTCTGGGGGGAGGGTAGGAGGGAGTTTTCTATTCTTATTTTTTTGGATGCACATTATATCTGATCATGCTGCTGTAACCCCCATGCGAGCCATTCAAACCACACAACCTGCTCACACTGGACTGCGCACCGAGCGTTCCTGAGCACAGCAATGCTCGCTGTTGTGAATGTTAGTTGTGTTTGGGCTGCTGGGAGGCTCCCTCTGGTGGCCGGGAGTGGTTTGGACTTGGACCAGGTGTGTTGTGCAATGGGTGTTTCCTTTGCTGTCTCTCTGCTTATTTAAATCCTGGTCTGATTGCAGGCTGTTGCCGGATGTCAGTTGTTCTTTGTATCTCCAGCCTGCTTCATCCTGCTCTACACCACATCTATCCCAGATAAGTGCTTGCTCTTTATTTATTGTCTGGTTCTTTTGCTTATCTGGGTTTGTCATTTGCTGTGGTTGTTTTCAGTTTATTTGCATGCAGGGATTTTCCCCCTCAGTGGTTTGTTGGGGAACTCCCTGCAGTTCTGTGTGGAGTATAGCTCCTTTGAGTCCATGTGTTTGTGGCTTGTTGAATTTGTTATGATTCTTGTTTTCTGTTCATTGGTATGACAAGGGCACCTGGTATAGGACAGAGTTCAGATCGTGCGATCTGAGGGCCTTTTTGTACTATCAGGAAGTTGGTATTTTGCAGGGTTTTTTCTCTAGCCACCATCAGTCCCTTTCCTGTCCTTTCCTATTGTAGTCAGTGGGGGCCTCACCTTTTGCTAATCCTGTCATCTATCTGTGTATTGTGTTTTTCCTATATCACCGCAGTCTTTCAATGTGGGGGGCTTGCTATTCTTGTCTATTTTCTGAGGCAGAGAGTTATTCATCTTTCCTACCTTTAGGATAGTTAGTTCTCCGGCTGGGTTCGCGGTACACAGGATGTTAGTTCACCCCTCGGCTACTTCTAGTTGTGATGGTTAGTAAGGGGATGGCGGCCAGATTAGTTGCCAATGCTCTTGCCACCTTTTGCCAATGATTTGTGGTGGTCTTCCATGGTTCCGGATCATAACAGCTCGCACTATAGGGTTGCATATTCTGTTTTGGTTTTTTTTTTGTTTTGTTTTTTTGTAAAGTTGGTGTTTGCTAACACTGAACCTCGGGTTCGCTCATCTCTAGTCAGCAGTACATCTCTTTAATTAGGGAGATGTGTGACTTAAAACTGATGATTTTTACAAGTGCATAAAAGACTTGGTCACCCAGAAATGATCACTGGGGATGTTCACTGAACAAGCTGCCCACCTCCTTGTGTAAAAATGCCTCAATATATGATGATTATCTCATGCCATAGTAATTGTTCCAAGCTGTTGAGTATCATTGCTGCCTGAGAAATAAATGATATAGGCCATCTATCATGATACAGTCTCTGTCTTTGCAGTCATTGCAGTAAACATGAGCATAAAAGTAATAATAAAAATGTAGTGTCTGTTGTAGCCTGTGCCATATGGTTTGATAGATGATAGAGCTTTCATGTGTTTATTTTTATTTAATGGATAAAGATTTATTACATTGAGCTATTTTACCCACACAGCTGCCGGGTGGGGAGAGGTGCAGAACAGATTTTGCTCCCTTTTCAGCGTGTTTTGCTGTCAATTAGCCCTGCAGCATATTGTATGGTAATAAAACATGTTATATGATTTATGTAGCATAGCGGCTGTGGTTTCCAGGTAGGCCAATCGCTTGCACGGACATTAATTGCCAAACGCTCTAAGGGAAAAATCATCTCTTGAATTACAAATATTGTGTGTTTGATCTTTCTTATATCTCTTTTTAGTTTTTACCTTTAGATAGCATTTTATGATGACTATTTTACGTTTGTATGTGTGTAAGTTGTAATGAAACATTCTTGTAGTGATGGTGATTAAGCTAGACTGAAAGAATGTGAATGGAATGTACCCTACCCCTTCACACCTAGGAAGGTTATCGTTACCATCTATATACAGTATGAAAGTCACTAAATTCTTCACCTGAGTTTATAACCTAAATATAATACACACAGCAAACCTAATTTCAGCAACGTGTTGACTTTAGTTGTCAGTTTCCTATAGGGGACTGACTTCAAAGTTAAACTTTAGACTTTTTATGGCTACTTTGCATTTACAAAGGATTGTAAAAAAGGATTGGTTTCATTTTATTATCCAAGTTGTGCATACAGTTGAGTTATTGTATTATCCAATAAACTACTGAACTGGATAGCATTAATTATCTCATTTAGTTATGTCCACAATGGCAGCAGGAAAAATGGCAAAAGTAAGATTATTAGCAACTTTGCCAAAAGTCAAAGGGGCCGATTAATCAGAGCTTTTTATATGGTGTGAAAGGAGCTTACAAATTTTGAAAAGTCTGTATCTTTTTGTGTTTTGATGCCACTTTGGATCAGATTAGCTCTTCTGAAATCTTATATGTTTAGATGTACATGGTGTGAGGTCTAGGATTGTATTGATTGGAACGGCTTTTTTTATATTTTCCAAGTTTTATTGAAACATTATAGAAAAGTAGACAAAAATGACCAGAGAACAAAAGTGTTCAATATACATCAATCAATATTAGAACTTAAAAAAAATCATTTATATAACCGTGTTATAACACAAGGCAGAGGAGACATGTGTCCATACCCCATTACAGTGCCTTTGACCATATGGATAACATGCAACATTTATATATTAATGCATAGAAGGGTAGACTCCTCAACAAAATGAAATTCTCCCTCTTGGCAACACTATCTCCTACTCTCCTACCATACAGGGAATATTGAGAAACCAAACAATAGCAATATATAATAAGCGGGAGGGAAAAATGGAAGAAAGAGAAGATGGAAAAGAAATTGAAAGAAGTGGAAGTACTAGGTTATAAGGCAAAATGAATACTCCTGACTTCTATCCTGTAAGGATGAAGACATGCCAATGTGTTCTATTCAATTTTGGTGCAGGAATCAATTTCTTATCTTCAGAATATTGGATCCAAGGTAGCCAGATATATTCAAATAATATAACTGGCACTACTGTTTATGTCTGTTCACCTGTACCTGTTACATACTTGTCCCAGGTTTGGAATCTGCTCCTTCCATCCTGGTCCACTCGAGTTTGTTGTGCTCCACATCAAGCTTTACAAATAGTATGATGTTCTTCCAGTGGCATAATTAGAGTCCCATGAGCCCCAGTGCAAAATTTGGATATGAGCCCCCTTTCCTGTATGTTGGTCAGATGTGTGGGCCCTTGTAGCGGTCTTAATCCTATAAAGACATACGAGTTGTTCCCCCGTCCTGTACTAATATTCTTTCATCCTGGGCCCCTTACTGGTAAATATGCCCCCCATCCTAATAAATGTCCCCCATCCTGGTATATATGTCCACATCCTGGGCTACACCCTGGTATATATGTCCCAATCCTGGTATATGTGTCCTTATCTTGGACCCATTCTGGTATATAAGTCACCCATCCTGGATCTATCATGGTATATATGTCCCCATTCTGGTATATATGCCCCCCATCCTAGGCCCCATCCTGGTAGATACTTTATGGTCCCTATCCTAGTTCCCATCATGGTAGATATGTCCCCATCCTTGTATATATGTCCTCATCCTGGGCCCCTTCTTGGCACATTGTCACCATTCTGTCTCCAACGCATAAAAAAAGTCTACAAACCTTCCCTCGCTCCCACGCCGTGCAGTGTCCTCCTCTGTAGCTGACGCAACTGACATCAGCGTGCTTGCTGTAGTGAAGCATGACATCACGGGCATGCCGACGTCAGCTGCCAGCCACTGTTTTACCAGCAGTGTATATTCCAGTTCAGGGACCCAACAGGTCTCTGTGCTGCTGCATTGCATTTCAGACGAATGTCCACCACTGCTATGGTTTGATGCAGCAGAAGAGCATGGTAGAAGTGTGTTAGAACACACAGTGTATCACAGCTTGCTGCATATTAGCAAACCTGTCGATGACCACATTTTGACACATGGCCATGGATGAAAGCATCTACTGTGGCCATGATAAATGAATCCACCGAGCAATAGAAGCAATGAGTTGGTCTGATGATCCACAGTTTCTTTTACATTATGTGGACAACCGAGTAAGTGTATATCCCTCACCTAAGGAAAAGATGACACCATGCTATGGAAAGAAGCACAACCTAAACAACATTGCAGACCAAATACAACACTTCATGGCAACGGAATTTTTAATGAAAGTAGCATTGTCCATGGGATAATATGCCCTCCCAAACTGAAGAAACTTTTTAGAGGAATGTTTTGAAGAGCATGAAAAAGACTTGGCACTGGCGGACACAGATAGAAAAGGGCCCCTGTGCAAGAACAATATATGGGCCCTTTGCAACCTAAACGCTCTTACAAAAGCACAATTCCACCTATTTTGGAGGTAGAAATGGGCCCTCCAACCACTTGGGCCCCTGTGCAAGTGCACAGGCAGCACCAATGATATGTCCACCCCTGCGACTTGGCCTTCCAGAACATACCCAGCCATCATCTACAGATCAACAGAATCAGGGCGCCTCTTTTCTCACCTTCGATATTTAATAAAGAAAATTGCTGGAAATTGTTAGGAATGAATGGGTCCGAGCCGAAGAGTTAATCCTAACTTCCATGTTCTTATTTATTTGGCTTTGAGAAATTGTGGTGCAATTTTGGAAATATATTTATGAGCTATAAGTTATCTATGGTAATGCACATAATGCAGCTTGTGTGAAACATCCGGCCACACAATAATTGTAATTTGTTTGCTATAGTTATGGATCTCTAGAGCCCCTTTCTTATGTGCTCTGAATTAAATCTGCTTTTTAACAGTCGCTGAGAATGTGCCAGAAAGCTGATTTGGTTGGTTGCCATGGTTAGGTATTCTGCCTGATCTCCGGAGAGCTGCATTTCTGTAAATAGTCAATGTTTTAGTTTATAACTGTAACAAGCTGCAGTTAGCTTCATTTTTTGGCTGGTAGACTAGGCTCGTTTTTGTTTTGTTATGTCTATCTCGCACAGATCTACACTTTTCTATTTGTGTACTTCTGTTCTGTCTTAGGAGGAATTGGACACACAAAGGGATGGCAGTGCCCTCATTATCCTCGCTAACGGCACCTTTGAAATAAAATCACTGCTGCAAACAAACAACTTGCATTGATGTTGCAACTGCTAAAGATGAGCTGACTCCAGAGGAGTGTAATATTGTCATTAGCTCTGTGGTTTTTTAAGCACTTTCGCTTTTTATGTAACATTTTAGGTGAAAATCTGGTGATAAATGATGTATTTCGGGACAATCAAATTACAATTCTGCTTTTAGAAAGTTATTGCCAGGGTCGTACTGGGACTAAGAAACAGAGTGCACCCAAGACCACATACAGTAAGGCTGACCAGCCCCTATATCCCAGAAAAAGAGCTCAACATGCATGCATCAGCAAATTTTGCTTTAAAGGAAAGCTGACAATCAATTCATGCTGCCCAAAACATGGCCAGTATGAATCGGAGCCAGGCTGCACTTTTGCAGCCAAGTAGGTTTCTCTCTGAAACGCCCTTCAGATAAAACATACCGCATTTTTCGGATTATAAGACGCAGTTTTCCTCCCAAAAATTTAGGGGCCATCCTGAAGACGTTGGCGGTGCGGGCATCAAATAATGGTGCCTGGAGTCGGCGCATGTGCAAATGGAGCTCTCGGCTGAAGATCTCATCTGCACCCGTGCTGCCTCCAGCCCATTGAGGTCCCAGCAGCGGACTTAAGGAAAATAGCGCCCAGAGGTGGCACGTGTGCAGATGAGATCTCTGTTTGTCATTGAGCCAATAAATCAATCTGTGCATGTGCCGCTTCCAGGCTCTATTTCTTTGAAGTTCCTGGATGTTTTCACTGTCTCACAGTTGCGTAGAGCATCTGGGACACCCGCCGCACCGCCAATAGCATCGCCCTGCTCCACGACTGCCACTGCCTTCTGTGACACCTCCACTTCATCACCACTGCCACCCCCCCCTCCCCCCCGGTAAGACACCATTTTTTTCCTTTTTCTATTTTCTCTAAATTTGGGATGCGTCTTATAATCCTGTGCGTCTTATAAAATGAAAAATACGGTAATTTGAAGGGGTGCAACTGGGTGAGTTTGAAAGTACAATCCAAATTCACGGAAAGTTGGACTGAGCTGTGGTAAAATTGCACCTTCCAGTAGCTGTGGGCTGCTTTCTTTTTTTGTACATATTTAAGGGTTGGATGCTACTTTTAGGCTGGTACTACTATGTGGCTAATAGTCTACAACAGTAGTGACATGGTAGTGTCAGCTACAAAGTAGCATTCACCTGTTAAATAGTGGTAGCTCTGATTGTAGAAATGTGTCTTTTACACGTAATTGAGCTTTGCTCACAAGTGAAATTAAGCAACGCCCATTTCCCCACTGCACCTTGGACCAATTTATCTTTGTTTTTTCGGAATAACTATAAAAAACCCTTCCTATATGTTTAGAAGTATTTACAAAGTTCCTGTCCCTGTGTCACTTACTGAGCTTCTTGATATAATTGCATATAATTTACTGTTTCATCTTATGCAAATCTACCTTAGCAGTCATCTGAATGTTAACATCTGTATTACTCCACCCACACCACTGGTTGACAGCTTTCTGCCCCTATACAGTGTACACCTTAAGCTGTCAATCAATGGTGGGGTGGAGTTATACAGAGCTCATGTATATGCTGAACTACCGGGCAGCAGGCCAAGTAGTCCTCTAGTGATAATCTCCTATTAATTTATCAGTGCTTTTTTTAAAAAAGTACACTAAGCAGCCTAGTAAGTGATACATTGCTGGAATTGGGGCCTCTACCCTTACATTAAGCTGCTCTGAGATCAGGTGGAAAAAAATCTGGTGACAGATTCCCTTTAACGTACGAATAATTCTCTCTCACCCCCTTATTACGCCTTTCTTTCTGGTTTCCTGTACACCCCTGCCACATAGTACTTTAATGTACAGTTTCAGCTCCATCTCCATCTTATCTCTCTATTAGTTCTCTCCTTTCTGCTCCAACCTTCTCTTCCTTCTTATTCAACTGCCTATGTTCTCTACTCCCCTGCTTGATTCTCTGTCACACTTGTCTCCTGCTCTGCTCCTTTCTCCTTACTGCAGACCAAGTTCCTTCTAGTTCATCGACTCTTCCTCCCGGCAGCCATATCACCAATGCAGGCAAAAGAGAAGGCAAAGCTAATGTTCAGCTCCGCACACATTCATGCATGTTCAAGTAATTCATTGGTGGGCAGTGCAGCCCACTCAGCAGCGGCCTACCTGGATTTTTCCCCTTTAGGTTGAGTGTTAGTTCGGGCTTGTTTAGTAGCAGAAACAAAAATGACTTTATAGAGGTAGCATATGATTAATTTACATTGTATTTGTCAGAATGGAAGCTACCATTATATCTCATTTATTCCTTGCAGTACTGCAAGGTCTTTCAGTCAACAACTCATAACAAGGGGTTGTCCAGCTAAAAGAAAATATATTTTTTTGATGTTTTTAAAATATATAGTAAATTACAAAAGTGAGTACACTTCTCACATTTTTGTAAATATTTTATTATATCTTTTCATGGCACAGCACTGAAGATATGACACTTTGATATAATGTAAAGTAGTCAGTGTACAGCTTGTATAACAGTGTAAATTTGATGTGGCCTCTAGATAACGCAACACACTGCTATTAATGTCAAAACTCCTGGTAACAACCATGCGTATACCTCTAAGTGAAAATGGACAAATTGTGACCAAAGTGTCAATATTTTGTGTGGCCACCATTATTTTCAGGTACTTAACTCTCTTGGGCATGGAGATCACTAGAGCTTCACAAGAGCCACTGGATCCTCTTCCATCCTCCTGGATGACATCAAAGCACTGGTGGATGTTAGATACCTTATGCTCCTCAACTTCCATTTTAGGATGCTCCACAGATGCTCAATAGGATTTAGGTCTGGAGTTATGCTTGACAAGTTGAGAACCTTTACCTTCAATTTCTTTAGTAAGGCAGTGGTAGTCTTGGAGATGTTTTTGTGGTCGTTATCATGTTGAAAAACTACCCTGCAGCCCAATTTCTGAAGGGAGGAAATTATTCTCTGCTTCAGTATGTCACAGTATTTGTTGGCATTCATGGTTCTCTCAGTGAACTGTAGCTCCCCACAGCCAACAGCACTCATGCAGCCCCAAACCATTACACTCCCGCCATCATGCTTGACTGTCGGCAAGACACACTTGTCTTTGTACTGCTCACCTGGTTGTTGCCACACATGCTTGACTCAATCTGGACAAAATAAATATATCTTATCTTGATCTCTTCAGACCACAGAGTATGGTTCCAGTAATCCATATCCTTAGTTGGCTTGTCTTCAGCAAACTGTTTTCAGGCTTTCTTGTGCTACATCTTTAGAAGATGAATAAGGTAAACCTGGCTCACTATATTAATAGGTGCTCGGAGAAAATAGAGAACTGAATGATGAAACAAAGCTCCGGCACACTCCAAGAATCATAGAAAAAATCATGGTGCTTCAATATTTTTATTTAATTTGTGCATAAAAAAAGTCCAACGTTTCAACCATGAGTCACGTCTTTTTCGAGGACAAGTTTTTCTAAGCACAAACAATATCCTTTTATCTTAGGGTCACTTGAGGAGCCTGGGGAGAAGTCGGCGCTCATACAGCGTTTCTATTTTTCTATAGATGAATATATATCCTTTTTCATGATATAAGATACAAAGAGAGCAAAAAATAATTTCCTTTAGGACCGTTGTGTCCCTATTATTTCATATCAATATTCTAAGACATTCCACCTTATAAACTTACTTAACAAAAGCAACAGCCATTGCCTAGCAACTTTCTGCTATTGTTTGTGCTTAGTAAAACTTGTCCTTGATAAAGACCTGATTCATGGTTGAAACGTTGGACTTTTTTTATGCACAAATTAAATAAAAATATTGAAGCACCACGATTTTTTCTATGATTCTTGGAGTGTGCCGGAGCTTTGTTTCATCATTCATCTTTAGAAGAGACTTTCTTTTGGGTTGATATGCAGACCAATTTGATGCAGTGTGCAGCATATGGTCTGAGCACTGACAGGCTAACCCCATTAACCTCTGCAGCAATGCTGGCAGCACTCATACGTCTATTTTGAAAAGACAGCCTTTGGAAATTACACTGAGCACGTGCACTCAACTTCTTTGGTCTACCAGGGTGAGGCCTGTCCTGAGTGGAACTTGTCTTGTTAAACCACTGTATGGTATTGGCCACCATGCTGCAGTTCAGTTTCATGGTGTTGGCAATCTTCTTGTAGCCTAGGCCATCTTTATGTAGTGCAACATTATCAAAAATCCATCATTGTTCCACTCTTTGATAATATTTGGTTCTAGCAGTTCCATTTCTGACTTTGGTTCAACACAGAAAAGGACTACGTGTCATCACGTCATCAGTACTGGATGATAAGGAGATCACTAATTGGCTTTTTTCAGTCGCCAATCTAAGGGTACCTTCACACTTAGCGATGCAGCAGCGATCCGACCAGCGATCTGACCTGGTCAGGATCGCTGCTGCATCGCTACATGGTCGCTGGTGAGCTGTCAAACAGGCAGATCTCACCAGCGACCAGTGAACAGCCCCCAGCCAGCAGCGACGTGCAAGCGACGCTGCGCTTGCACGGAGCCGCCGTCTGGAAGCTGCGGAGACTGGTAACTAAGGTAAACATCGGGTATGGTTACCCGATGTTTACATTAGTTACCAGCGCACACCGCTTAGCTGTGTGTGCAGGGAGCCGCGCACACTGAGCGCTGGCTCCTTGCTCTCCTAGCTGCTGTACACATCGGGTTAATTAACCCGATGTGTACAGCAGCTACATGTGCAGAGAGCCGGAGCCGGCAGCACAGGCAGCGTGAGAGCTGCAGAGGCTGGTAACTAAGGTAAATATCGGGTAACCACCTTGGTTACCCGATGTTTATCTTGGTTACAGCTTACCTCAGCTGTCAGACGCCGGCTCCTGCTCCCTGCTCGCTTCATTTGTCGCTCTCTCGCTGTCACACACAGCGATCTGTGTGTCACAGCGGGAGAGCGCCTTTGAAGAAAACGAACCAGGGCTGTGTGTAACGAGCAGCGATCTCGCAGCAGGGGCCAGATCGCTGCTCATTGTCACACACAGCGAGATCGATAATGAGGTCACTGCTGCGTCACAAAAAGCGTGACTCAGCAGCGATCTCGGCAGTGAGCTCGCTGTGTGTGAAGCACCCCTAACCCCCTTCTCAACCACATTATTCAAAGACAAACAAATGGGGCAGCATGCTAGCCCCTTTCATATGAAGGTTTTTTCAGATTGAAACATTAAAATCCAGGATGTGTTGAGTTTTAATATGAATATTGGACGCCTCTGCAGTAGGTGCAAGTCAATTTTATAATAAAAACAGAATTTGGGAACTGAGCGAAACTTTGTGTTATGTAAATCTCTGTTGTCGCCAGAATAGGAATTGATTCAACCCAAGGTAGAAGGAAATCTTTCCTGTAAAAAGGCTCAACCTTGAGTAAGCCCAACCATATACAAACGATAATCGAAAAATGCCCTCACGGTAAGGTTCACTTTGCGTAAACATTATATGCTAAATATAGTATTTATCAGCCGTATTGTACATCATTCAAAAGATGGCAGCTTTAGAGATAGGAAGAATGTACAACAAAGATTCACTTTGAGTGCTCATGTCAGCTTTTTGCAGTATTTTTCCATCAGATGAAATGGAGATGCCGCTAGCAGCTAGTTCAGTGTGCACCCACATACAGGCCGCGATGTTTTGCGGATGTGCTCCCTTCTCCGGACATTTGTTGTTGTTGGTTACACACGTGTCTTGTAGTTCCAGTCAAATCATGCTGTTACATTTTAAAGTGTCATGTCCATCATCAAGTCAATCTAGTATGTAAAAGATTGACACAAAGTTGTTTTTCAGCATTGTCTTCCACCTCCCCAAGGATACATTATTTAACATCATACACCTTATGACAAAATAAAAAAAAAGGTTTTGCTACTATAGTTTCATCAGTTACTATTGCCATCTCATTCTTTTTCTTTTTATAATATTTTACCTTTCAATTTTTTTAATAAAATCCTTTTACTATACATCCATAATGGAGAATTATGTTCATTTAAACGGTCCCTCACTATACTTGTATTTTAAGTAGATACACAACATTTTGGTCTAATTTGTAGGTACACAATATTTTTTATTTGCATCTTATTTCCATCTATTGGATGGTACACCGTCTCTTCTTCCTATTTTTGAATTACAGTCCTGAGAACCTACCTCAAAACCGGGACATGTTCCCGTTTTGAGTGTCCAAAATGTATTGTCTAGATATATTTTCCTTCCTTTATATCAGCCATTACAAGATCAGCCCTTACTTGTGCTCCAATTTTTAAAACCTTAGTTCTGTTATATCCTCTCTGTACTAATTTCTGTTAGTTGTAATCTACGTTTCCGATATTCATCATCACTGCTGTTGCACTGTTACACTGAACAATAATATAAATGCAACACTTTTGTTTTTGCTCCCATTTTTTATGAATTGAACTCAGATTTAGACTTTTCTATGTACTCAAAAGTCCTTTTTCCCTCAAATATTGTTCACAAATTTTCTAAATCTGTGTTAGTGAACACTTCTCTTTGGCCAAAATAATCCATCCACCTCACAGATGTGGCATATCAAGATGCTGATTAGACAGCATGAGTATTGCACAGGTGTGCCTTGGGCTGGCCACAATAAAAGGCCATTCTAAAATGTGCAGTTTCATCACACAGTACAATGCCACAGATGTCGCAGGTTTTGAGTGAACGTGTAGTTGGTCTCCAAAGGTGTTTCAGAGAATTTGGCATGCAACTGGCCTCACAACTGTAGACCACTTGTAACCACACCAGCCTAGGACCTCAACATCCAGCATATTCACCTCATGCAGATCACAAGGCCACGTTCAGAAATGGTGTGTACCGTTCCACAGAGCCTCGTGTTATAAACACTCTCTAACTGCTGTCTGGTGTGTCTGTATAGTGCCATGTTACAAAGCTATTGTTGCTTAGTTCTAATGCTCCTAGAAGTAATTAACTCTTGAGACCCTTGGAGAAAATACCTAATTCAAATTAAAAAATTTACATTTGGACACCTTAAGGCCCCATCACACATAGAGATAAATCTTTGGCAGATCTGTGGTTGCAGTGAAATCATGGACATATTGTTTCATTTGTACACAGCCACAAACCTGGCACTGATTGTGCACAATTTCACTGCAACCACAGATCTGCCCAGATTTATATCTGTGTGTGACAGGGCCTTTAGACTTTGGTCAACTGTAACTTGGAGACCTTATGGTCATATTTGTTTTTTCACTTGAGGATACAGACACATGAAACCTAGATAGAGCTTTGGATGTGAAAAGACACATGCATGCCAACTGCGGCTGTTATATTATCGTCGATTGAATATATACAAGCTGATATGTGTAATTCAGTACCCTATTTGGAAAGGCCGACCACAAGTCAATGCTCACAAAATGATCGTCTGGCTCAATCAGAAGTCCGTGCACATCAGTCCTATCTCAGCCCACAATGCACAGACTAAATGCAGGTCTCCCAACCAGAGTAAGATAGCTTTGTATATTTCCAAGACTATGACCGCTTCATATACTTCCGGGACTTCAAGTCAAAGCACTTGTTACAGTGTAAAACGGCCATCATCCGCTTGCCGCTCCCGCACTCCCCTCTCCCCCACATGCTGTAATTCACATACTTTGAATAAAGCTGAAAATCCTCATGGTGAGATGCCGCCTTTCTTCCTTTGCTTGGATTCTTCAGAACAGTGACTGTGATGCAGGCTGAGCACCACCTGGAGTTGCTAATCTAATCCATTGATGGCTATATACCAGGTCTGTAAGTACAGCTTCACTCCGCAACCTTTGCGCTGCAGTGCCCGATTTTTTCTTCCTTTTTTTGTACATAATTCCAGGACTGTCTCTTTCAGGTCGGGAGAGCCACGGCCAAGCTATGCATTGCGGTCTGAGATCGGACCGATGTGCTCTAATATTTATATGAACCCT
This sequence comes from Anomaloglossus baeobatrachus, assembly GCF_048569485.1. NCBI lineage: Eukaryota > Metazoa > Chordata > Amphibia > Anura > Aromobatidae > Anomaloglossus > Anomaloglossus baeobatrachus. The sequence goes on along the minus strand of NC_134358.1, from coordinate 438,375,900 downwards.
TAATGTAATCGTTCTGAGAGTAAAGTATATCATCGTTATCGGCAGCACACCTCCTGTTTACACAGTACAATATGCTGCCAATAGTCATGTCTTTATGTCCGGATGAATGATTCAATCACCCAGAGAACTAACACTTTGATTGTTTGTCGAGTGATTGCAGCAGGCTTAAGGTGGTGTCACACACAGCGACAACGACAATGATGTCGCTGCTACGTCACCATTTTCTGTGACGTTGCAGCGACGTCCCGTCACTGTCGCTGTGTGTGACATCCAGCAACGAGCTGGCCCCTGTTGTGAGGTCGCCGCTCGTTGCTGAATGTCCAGCTTCATTTTTTGGTCGTCGCTCTCCCGCTGTGACGCACAGATCACTGTGTGTGACAGCGAGAGAGCGACGAAATGAAGCGAGCAGGGAGCAGGAGCCGGCATCTGGCAGCTGCGGTAAGCTGTAACCAAGGTAAACATCGGGTAACCAAGGTGGTTACCCGATATTTACCTTCGTTACCAGCCTCCGCCGCTCTCATGCTGCTAGTGCCGGCTCCCTGCTCTCTGCACATGTAGCTGCAGTACACATCGTGTAATTAACCCGATGTGTACTGTAGCTAGGAGAGCAGGGAGCCAGCGCTCAGTGTGCGCGGCTCCCTGCTCTCTGCACATGTTGCAGCACAGCGACGCGTGTAGTTATGATCGCTGCTGCTTCTGCTGTGTTTGACAGCTAAACAGCGATCATAACAGCGACTTACAAGGTCGCTGCTACGTCACAGAAAATGGTGACGTAACAGCGACGTCGTTGTCGCTGTCGTTTAGTGTGACCCCAGCTTTACAACTCCTCATTCCTAATTATTGGCACATGTAAATGGGACTTTAAGGCCCCCCATACACAATAAACAGATGTTGCTTGAAAGATTTGTTTGCCAGCAGCTATCTCTCCTGACTCTCTGATAACCAGGAAGGCTCAGCCTACTATTACTGTGTTCTCTATGTGAGAACCGCTGCCAGAGGCTTGCCTTCCCACCAATCAAAAGGGTGAACTGTTGAAATTCAACAGGCCAGCTCCTTTTCTTCCTGTACATCAACTATTGGGCAAGTTAATGTCACGGTCCTCTCCCTCCTGTTTTGAGACTAGTGGCAGTCTTAGGAGTGGAGCCTCCCATCTCCAACTAGACTCCTCATTTAAACGAAGTTTCCTTTCCTTTGGCATCTCATGAGTTAATTTCAGGTTTTGTTGCCAGCAGCTCAGAGCAGTGCAGGTCAGCTGTAGCTGCTGTGAGCCCATGTCCATTTAGATGTATATACTGGAGCTTTCCCAGCAGACCTTGCTGCTGTCAGAATTTATTCTACTCTGGCCAGCCTGGTGGAAGGAGCAGCTGAGGAATTGTCCTGTGCCCATCTATCTGCTACTTTAGAGTCTGCTGCTGTGAAGTTTGGTGTTTGCATCCTTCTGTTTATCACCCCGTCTGTCTTTCCCTTCCCTCCGTGTTTATTAGTGTACTGGTGGGTCTATTGTACTCGTTGGCCTAGTCACTAGAAAGGGTGAGATTAAGGCCCCGTCACACTAAGCAACATCGCTAGCAACATCGCTGCTAACGAACAACTTTTGTGACGTTGCTAGCGATGTTGCTGTGTGTGACATCCAGCAACAACCTGGCCCCTGCTGTGAGGTCGTTGGTTGTTGCTGAATGTCCTGGGCCATTTTTTAGTTGTTGCTGTCCCGCTGTGAAGCACAGATCGCTGTGTGTGACAGCGACAGAGCAACAACTAAATGTGCAGGCAGCAGGAGCCGGCTTCTGCGGAGGCTGGTAACCAATGTAAACATCGGGTAACCAAGAAGCCCTGTCCTTGGTTACCCGATATTTACCTTTGTTACCAGCCTCCGCCGCTCTCACTGTCAGTGCCGGCTCCTGAGCGTGCACATGTAGCTGCAGGACACATCGGGTTAATTAACCCGATGTGTGCTGTAGCTAGGAAAGCAGGGAGCCAGCGCTAAGCATTGTGCGCTGCTCCCTGCTCTGTGCACATTTAGCTGCAGCACACATTGGGTAATTAACCCGATGTGTGCTGTAACTAGGCGAGCAGGGAGCCAGCGCTCAGTGTGCGCTGCTCCCTGCTCTCTGCACGTGTAGCTGCGTGAGCTGGTAACCAAGGTAAATATCGGGTTGGTTACCTGATATTTACCTTAGTTACCAAGCGCAGCATCTTCCACGCGGCGCTGGGGGCTGGGACACTGGTTGCTGGTGAGCTCACCAGCAACTCGTGTAGCGACGCTCCAGCGATCCCTGCCATGTCAGGTTGCTGGTGGGATCGCTGGAGCGTTGCAGTGTGACATCTCACCAGCAACTTCCTAGCAACTTACCAGCGATCCCTATCGTTGTTGGGATCGCTGGTAAGTTGCTTAGTGTGACTGGACCTTTAGGGCCAGCTGAGCCTCCAAGGTATCCTGCTCACTGACAGGTTGAAAGAAAGAACCTGTATAGAGACGCTAGGGAGCTCAGGAGTCAGCTTGAGGTGCCCCCTCACCCTTTTCCCTAGCGGCAGGGACCTCCTTTGTATCTTGACCCCGGTGTCCCCCCCCCCCCCTTTTGTTTGTGGTGTTTTTGTAGTGCATCTGGCCCATTGGTCTGAACGTGTGTGTCACGTGTCACATATGAAGATCTCCTACTCCGTGCGTGACACCTCCATACACATTAAGCTAACATTATCTCCACATTTCCTGAAACCATTCATTTTGATGACTTATACATATACATATATATATATATATATATATATAGAGAGAGAGAGAGAGAGACTTATTCTATTGCCTTTTTATAATCAAAATGCATTTACAGATGTGACAGGCCGGAAATAAACGTAAGTTCTGTTATCTGGACACAAAAATGTTAATCAAACTACTTATAAGTAGGCAGCTGTGATATGTGAAGCTGCAGTTCAGTCTGTCATTTCCGACTCGGAGCTATTTTTGTGATTATTTTGTAATCAGCTGGCACTTTATACATGTGGAGGTCACAGTCCATGAGTGGAATACTAGGTCAGTGAGCAGGAATAGTGTCCGTTGTCTATTTACTGTCCTAACCTTCTATCGAGATCAGACATTGGGGGATCATATAGGTAGAGCAGCATACCTTACTGTATACCCCCTTCTCTGTGTGTTCCAAGACTTGTGCATTGATTGTATAGTATTGAAGAGATGTAATCTGTCTCCATAGCTGCACTAGCTTCTTATGTTTTGCATGGAAAATACAGATGGCACAGTAAGTAGCATTGCAAATTGAGCTGTTACTCATCCAAAAATCACCCAGCTGGAGACTTTCTCTGAAGAATTTGCCATATAATTGTCTGAATACATAAAACCTGGATGCTTGTGAAGAATGTGAAGAGGATTTGAATTTGGACTTCTGGCAATCAGTGACCTTTTATGTTCTCAACTGTGAAATTGCAATTTATTATTTCATAATTATCATGTAGGACATTTGCTATTTTACAAAATTCCTGTAGACCGCAGCGAGGCACAGAAATGGTGGTCTCTTTTACTTTATTTGAATTTTTCCATTTTTGCATGTATTTTGTAGAACACGTAGCCACTGGCAAAAACCTATTTCTTTGCATATTCACAGTGAATTCATTAATATTAGATGACTTGGCTGTACTTTATTAAGCCTACAAAGCATTGGCCAAAGTGCAATTGCTATTGGGTTAAGTATTGCACTCATTTCTTCATTATTGTGATCATATATTACCATTCACAAATAATGGTAGCAATAGAAAATAATCTTTAGACTTAAAAGACAAAATGTACGCTCACATACAGTTTTATAACATGGATTTTTGTGGCTGAAAACTCTGCTTTAAGAAGAAAAACTGCTTCTATTGATTTAGTGGTAAATTTCGGAGAATGTTTTTTTGAAAACAAAAATGCCTCAGGTTTTGTCATGTTGATTTTTTTACCCATGTTGAAACAGAATGTGAAAAAAAATAGAAATATATACAAAGAATCAAGGACCACAGACTTGAGTACATCATTTATATAATAAAAAGTAACACATTTTATTAATATAAATGCAATACACAAATATATAAAAAAAAAAAAAAATGAGTGGTATACCAAGGAAATATTCACAGAATTTTGAGGAATTGGAGGTATACAAGGTCAGACATTATAAATACTGGCTCATTATGAATAGTGATGAATGAACCAGCAGATATTCGGGATCAGTGGATCCAACTGGATTTAAAAACATAACAACAAAAAACAGTTTGGGACCGAAACTGATCCCTGATATCTGCCCAGACACTGATCCTCATATAAGTCTATGGGGACCCGAATATTGTGCTTTAAAATGGTGGTTGAAAAAACTAGGGGGATTAGAGAAGGCGCATTATACTTATCGAATCTCCCGTGTTTCAGTAACACTAGTTCCGGAAAGGCTCATTACCCTCATACATGTTTGTTCAGTGCTTCACCCTCCCACCGGCAGTCCCAGCGTCTCTAATTGGTTGCAGTCAGACCACACCCCTACCCAGTGTGGCAGTGTCTCTGACTGCTTGGAATCACACACACTGTTTGCATACCTATAGTGGTGTAAATATAAATAAATTAAAAAAATTGGCCTAGGGTTCCCCTATATTGTGATACCTAACACAGATAAAGCATATAGCTACAGGCTGCAGTCCCCAGGCATGTGCTTATCGTGGCTTTTTTTTTTTTTAAATATTTAAATAAATAATTTTTTAATAAAACGTCATGCTGTCCCCCTAATTTTGATACCCAGCCATGATAAAACTAACAGGTGAGAAATGGTATTCTCAGGCTGGGGATACCCATGGCTATTGGGGTAATATAAGGGGTTAATGACAGCCCACAGCTGCCACTAAGTCCTAGATTAGTAATGGGAGGCGTCTATGAGACCCCCCATTACTAATCTGTAAATCAAAAGAAAGAAATACAAACACTGAAAAATTCTTTTACTTGAAATAAAATACAAAAATCCCACACGTTCACCTCTTTATTAGCCCCCAAAACACCCAGGTCCAACGTAATCCACACAAGGTCCCACAATGATTCCAGCTCTGCTATAACCTGCAGTTGCTGCGCTCGGACACAGAACATGACCGCCTGATGCTGCTGCTGACAAAGACTGACTTAGCCCCAGCCTACAAATAGCAACCTGCAGCCAATTAGAATTGTCGCAGCCATTAGATGTGACAATTCTGGCACTTTACCCAGCTCATTCGGAATGCCCTGGTGTGGTGGCAATCTTGGTAATATCAGGGGTTTCTTCCAAAAGATGCATGTCTGTGATCTCAGTAACCTCACACAAGTGAGATCACTGAGTTCAATGAGGTCACCTGAGGTCAGTTTACCTGTGGTCACAGGTGGAGTACCGTGGGAACTTCCAGCTATGACCAAAGATAAACTGAGTGACGTCACCGCTCATCATTGCAGCTCGGTCAGTCACGGCCTCAATCCCACAGTATGCGGGTATATTCAGTATGTATGTAGCAGAGCCAGAATCATTGTGGGACCTCATGTGGATTACATCGGAACTGGGTGTTTGAGGTTAATGAAGGGGTAAAAGATGTTTTGTTTTTTTTGTATTTTATTTCAAATAAAAGGATTTTTTCAGTGTTTGTATTTATTTCCACTTGCCGATTAGTAATAGTAATTACTAATCTAGTACTTAGTAGCAGCTGTGAGCTGTCATTAACCCCTGTTATTACCTTGATTGCCACTGCACCAGGGAAATTGGGATGAGCCAGGTAAAGTGTCGGAATTGTCACATCTAAGTATAAAGTGCATGCTTTAATCCCCCTAACCTTTTCTGACACCATTTTAAAGCGCGTGATTTAGCTCCCCATAGACTTATATGGTGATTGGCGTCCAGACAGAAGTCTGGGATTAATTCTGGGCCCGAACCATGTTTTTTTTTCTTTTATGCTTTTTTTTTTAACCCGTGTGGACCCGCCGATACCGGATATCGGCAGGTTTGCCAATCACTAATCGGAACTGAAAACCTTAAGAAAAAAACACTTGGATTCTGACAGTAAACTTTGTTTGAGCATACGCTTCAATTTCTTTCTCAGTCTGTGTTACACAAACTCTACTCACTCAAGAAATATGGTGTTATATACTGAGGAGGAGGAGGATGAGCTAGGAAAAAAGCTCCTCCCTTCTCTTCCACTTCTCTGCCCTCTACATAGAATGTTTCTTCACTAGATACGAGTGGGAGGTATTTTGAAAATGATCAGTCATGGAGAGGAAAGCAGACAATTTCTTTTATTTTCACGTGTATTATTGATTTATGAATAAATTAGAACAGTTACTTTTCAAGGTTTTCTTTTGTGTTAAAGTCAAACAATGTAATAGCCCGTTACACGCAATGACATCGCTAACGAGATGTCGCTAGGGTCACGGAATTCGTGACGCACATCCGGCCTCGTTAGCGACGTCGTTGCGTGTGAGACATACGAGTGACCGCTAACTATGCAAAATACTTACCAAATCGTTGGTTGTTGACACATTGTCCATTTCCCAAATGTCGTTGCTCGTTTAGGACGCAGGTTGTTCGTCGTTCCTGAGGCAGCACACATCGCTATGTGTGATACCCCAGGAATGACGAACAACACCGTACCTGCGTCCTCCAGCAACGAGGTGGGCGTGACTTTCATGCGGCTGCTCTCTGCCCCTCCGCTTTTGTTGGCTGCCTGCCGTGTGCCGTCGCTGTGACACCGCACGAACCGCCCCCTTAAAAAAGAGGCTGTTCGCCGGCCACAGCGCTGTCGCTAGGAAGGTAAGTATGTGTAACGGGTACTAGCGATATTGTGCTCCATGGGCAGCGATTTGCCTGTGACGCAGAAACGACAGGGGCGGGTGCTTTCACGAGCGACATTGCTAGCGATGTCGCTGCGTGTAAAGCCCCCTTTAAGCCATTTGCCCAGTAGTGTAAGACACTGGCTGCATACCTGATTGTTGGTTTCTTCTAACCCTCGTTCATATTTTGTTTTTTATGCTGCCCCCCTACATTATGCAGTAGAAATGTACAATCCTGTGTAATGGGAGGTCCATTACAATGCCATATTGAGGGCCGCTTTACACGCTGCGACATCGCTAGCATTTGCTGGCGATGTCGAGCGTGATACACCCGCCCCCGCCGTACGGCCGATATGTGGTGATCGCTGCTGTAGCGAACATTATCACTACGGCAGCATCACACGCACATACCTGTGCAGCGACGTCGCTGTGACCGGCGAACCGCCTTCTTTCTAAGGGGGCGGTTCGTCCAGCGTCACAGCGACGTCACAGGAGTGTCACTGAACCATCGCCCAATAGAAAAGGAAGGGAGGAGATGAGAGGCCGGAACATGCCACAGACCTCTTTCCTTCCTCCTTTTCCGGTGGACGCAGGTAAGGAGATGTTTGTCGTTCCAGCGGCATCACACATAGCGATGTGTGCTGCCACAGGAACGACAAACAACATCGTACCTGCAGCAGCACCGATATTATGGAAATGAATGACGTGTCAACGAGCAACGATTTTGCAATGCGAAAGGGAAAAAGTAGGCGGAGTGTTATGTCCCGCTCATCTCCGCCCCTCCGCTTCTATTGGCCGGCCGATTAGTGACGTCGCGGTGACGTCGCTGTGACGCCGAACGCACCTACCCCTTGAAGGAGGGATATTTCGGCAGTCACAGCGACGTCGCCGAGCAGGTATGTGCATGTGAAGCTGCCGTAGCGATAATGTTCGCTACGGCAGCAATCACCACATATTGCATGTGCGACGGGGGCGGTACTATCTCGCTCGGCATCGCTAGCCGATGCTAGCGATGTCGCAATGTGCAAAGTACCCCTAAGCCTTGTGGTAACCTGGATAAAATGGCTAAGTTGATAAAGTACCGTATTATAAAAGAAAAATAAAAAAAATCAGGTCAGACTACTTGGCCATGAAAATGATTTAGGCTCTGGTCACATCCGCATCGGAAGCTCTGTTATGAGCGTCTATCATAGATTCTGTCATCTTTACCAGAAGAAATAAAATGACAGAAACTTGAATGACCTTACTACAGTCATCGGGATCTATTGTGCTCTATTCGCGTCAGTCAGATAGATCTATGCCTCATCCTATTTTTTTGGTTCTATAACAGAAAAGAAAATGCCTAAGAAAGATATGAACAGGGCCTAATATAAAAATTTCCTGCAAAGTAAGAATGCTTTTAAAATAGAAGTGTTGATAGCTTTTAAATAAAAAAAAAAATCAACATTTATTCAAATATAATCACATCACTTTCTAGAACATCATAACTCTCTGTGCATGATAGATTATATATATATATATATATATATATATATCTAATATATAAAGCTGAGTGTATGTGTGTATGTATGTGTGTGTGTATGTCCGCTAAAGGAATCCGCACCGTCGCATTTACAATCAAGACATTTTGCACAGACGCCTCATGTGACCCAGGGAACGTCATAGACTATGTTTGGGCGGGAAAATTGAACCCCGTGCTTTCCAGTTACGTTACAAAATTCTTTAGCCATTAAACTGAATGGAGCTGGGAGCTGCAGGCTATAAATAGCAACTGTCAGTGGTTGCTATAGGAACAAAATAAACTGTTAGTATAAGATAGGATAGACGGATGGGGAGAGACAGAAAAAGACAGACATACATAGAGAGACAGACTGGGAAAGAGACAGACTGGGCAAAGCGACAGCCGGAGAAAGAGACAGCCCGGGTAAGAGACAGTCCTGGTAAGAGACAGCCCTGGAAAGAGACAGACGCCCAAAAGACAGCCGGGCAAAGAGACAGCCCGGGCAAGAGACAGCCGGGCAAAGAGACAGCCCTGGCAAGAGACAGCCGGGCAAAGAGACAGCCCTGGAAAGAGACAGCCGGGCAAAGAGACAGCCCGGGAAAGAGACAGCCCTGTAAAGAGAGAGTGGGCAAAAAGACAAAGAGAGACAGATACAGAGATTGAAACAGACTGATGCAAATACAGAGAGATAGAAACAAACAGACAAGGAAAGAGACAGACAGCAACACACAGACAGAGACTGGGAGAGAGACAGAGAGATAGTTACTATCCTGGGCAACGCCCGGGTACTACAGTACTACAGCTAGTATATAATATATATGTATGTATGTATATATATATATATTAGTGCCTACAAGTAGTATTCAACCCCCTGCAGATTTAGCAGGTTTGATAAGATGCAAATAAGTTAGAGCCTGCAAACTTCAAACAAGAGCAGGATTTATTAACAGATGCATAAATCTTACAAACCAACAAGTTATGTTGCTCAGTTAAATTTTAATACATTTTCAACATAAAAGTGTGGGTCAATTATTATTCAACCCCTAGGTTTATTATTTTGTGGAATAACCCTTGTTTGCAATTACAGCTAATAATCGTCTTTTATAAGACCTGATCAGGCCGGCACAGGTCTCTGGAGTTATCTTGGCCCACTCCTCCATGCAGATCTTCTCCAAGTTATCTAGGTTCTTTGGGTGTCTCATGTGGACTTTAATCTTGAGCTCCTTCCACAAGTTTTCAATTGGGTTAAGGTCAGGAGACTGACTAGGCCACTGCAACACCTTGATTTTTTCCCTCTTCAACCAGGCCTTGGTTTTCTTGCCTGTGTGCTTTGGGTCGTTGTCTTGTTGGAAGATGAAATGACGACTCATCTTAAGATCCTTGATGGAGGAGCGGAGGTTCTTGGCCAAAATCTCCAGGTAGGCCGTGCTATCCATCTTCCCATGGATGCGGACCAGATGGCCAGGCCCCTTGGCTGAGAAACAGCCCCACAGCATGATGCTGCCACCACCATGCTTGACTGTAGGGATGGTATTCTTGGGGTCGTATGCAGTGCCATCCAGTCTCCAAACGTCACGTGTGTGGTTGGCACCAAAGATCTTGATCTTGGTCTCATCAGACCAGAGAACCTTGAACCAGTCTGTCTCAGAGTCCTCCAAGTGATCATGAGCAAACTGTAGCCGAGCCTTGACATGACGCTTTGAAAGTAAAGGTACCTTACGGGCTCGTCTGGAACGGAGACCATTGCGGTGGAGTACGTTACTTATGGTATTGACTGAAACCAATGTCCCCACTGCCATGAGATCTTCCCGGAGCTCCTTCCTTGTTGTCCTTGGCTTAGCCTTGACTCTTCGGACAAGCCTGGCCTCGGCACGGGTGGAAACTCTCAAAGGCTGTCCAGGCCGTGGAAGGCTAACAGTAGTTCCATAAGCCTTCCACTTCCGGATGATTCTCCCAACAGTGGAGACAAGTAGGCCCAACTCCTTGGAAAGGGTTTTGTACCCTTTGCCAGCCTTGTGACCCTCCACGATCTTGTCTCTGATGGCCTTGGAATGCTCCTTTGTCTTTCCCATGTTGACCATGTATGAGTGCTGTTCACAAGTTTGGGGAGGGTCTTAATTAGTCAGAAAAGGCTGGAAAAAGAGATAATTAATCCAAACATGTGAAGCTCATTGTTCTTTGTGCCTGAAATACTTCTTAATACTTTAGGGGAACCAAACAGAATTCTGGTGGTTTGAGGGGTTGAATAATAAATGACCCTCTGAATAAACTTTTCACAATTTAAAAAAAAAAGATAAAAAAAGAAATAACATTCTTTTTTGCTGCAGTGCATTTCACACTTCCAGGCTGATCTACAGTCCAAATGTCATAATGCCAAGTTAATTCTGAATGTGTAAACCTGCTAAATCTGCAGGGGGTTGAATACTACTTGTAGGCACTGTGTATATACATATATATATATACCTATGTGTGTATATATAAATATATATATATATATATATATATATATATATATATATATACACACACACATACATAAATGTGTGAGTGTGTGTGTGTTTACACTATGCATGCACATACCAGCCTTTCTCCTATTTAGCTTAAACTCCTGCAGTTAAGAGACCTTTGCTGACATCATGGTTGCATGACCGTGATGTCACCAGAAGTCCCTAAGCAGTCTTAAACTCAGGATACAAACACTGGGGGCTCCTAGAATAATGAGAGCCCAGTTTGCTTTCTTTTCCTCCTAATGCCAGTCCTGCATGCCAGCCTGTCTCCTGTTTAGTTCCTTAAGACACCTGCAGTTGAGACCTTTTGGTTACATCATCGTCATGTGACTGTGAACTCACAAGAGGTCATTAAGCAGTCATAACCTCAGAGTAGAAAAGATGGGTGCCCCTCAGAAAGTGGAGGCCCTGAGAAATTACTAAGTTTGACTCCCCATAACTCTGGTCCTGACTGTAATAAGGGCTTATTTTTGGAGTAGGGCTTATATTTCAGGCATATTCCAAAAATCCTGTAAAATCATGCTAGGGCTTATTTTTGGGATAGGTCTTATTTGCAGAGAAACATGTTAGTTATGCTGCATCACCAAGATCTCCCCCAGGCAAAGATTTCAAACAAGACTGGAGTTTCAAGATATGCTCTTTTGAAGAAGCACTGAGAAATATACAACGTTGAGGGTCGTAGGCGCAGTGGTTGGCCAAGGAAAATTTGTGTAGCAGATGAAAAAACTCATACTTCTAGTTAAAATTGGAAGATGTCCAGCCGTGTCTTCCACAACCTCACTTTTAGCTTTTTCTCGCCCAGTTTTAGGCTATGTGCCCACGGCGAAAGTGTCCTGCAGATATATCCGCAGGACATTCCGCAGGAGCGCCCAGAAAACTGCAGCACAACTTTGTCTGTTTCAATGCTGCGGTTTTATTGCGGAATTTCCTGCGGATATGGTGCGCGCATTCTGCATTGAGGATATAGTACCATGGCTTCAGCACTGCATCCTCAATGCAGAACAAGTGCTGGAGTGATTGGGGAGTTCATACTTACCTCCATCACGCAGCACTTCACTCTCCGCCGTGTCTGTCTGCACATTGCAGGAGAAGGTGGGTGGGCCTGAACTAGCTCCGGCTGTCACATGACCGGAGCTCGTGCAGGCCCACCTCCTGCTTCCCACTCCTGGCTCCACTGCACTCCTCCCCGTGTCTTCTATCAAGGCAGGTAAGTTTGGGATCCTGCGGAAAAACCCGCAGGAATAATTGACATGCTGCAGATTTTTCCGCAGAGAAATGCGCATTATTTCTTCTGCGGAAAAAAACGCAGCATGGGCACAGCAGTTCCAAAATGCCATAGAAATGGCTGGGGACTCGCTGTACTGCGGAGTTTTGAAAAATCCGCGGAATTTCTGTGAAAAAATCGGGGCAAATTCCACAAAATTTTCTGCAGCGTGGGCACATAGCCTTAAAGGCCCCATCACACACACAGATAAATCTTTGGCAGATCTGTGGTTGCAGTGAAATCATGGACATATTGTTCCATTTGTACACAGTCACAAACCTGGCACTGATTGTCCACAATTTCACTGCAACCACAGATCTGCAATTTATCTTTGTGTGTGACAGGGCCTTAAGCCTCTGGCAGAGCTATTTCAGTTAATGACGGTTTCAACATATTCATGAAAATGATGATTATCATCACGTTTGCGATAATCATTTACTCATACACCTTAACTTAATGCTACAAACGTCCTGACTTTGTACAAGTGTTTCTAGTAGAGTTTATGGGGTTGGGGTTTTTTTTAAGACAAATGTTGATCACACCAAATTGATTTGATTTAGATTTCTCTTTTGTTCATTCATTTTGCATTCTGTTAATTCATAAAAATAAACTATTATCACTTCTATTTTTAAAAAACATTCATTCTCTACAGCATTCGTTCCACACCTACTTACAACTTTTGCATAGTTTTATGTATGTATGCGTATATATAATATATAGCTTAATTTATACTACTGAATGTTTGTAACCAAGCTTTTAAATGTCTAACATAAGTAGCTTGTCCAAACCTGTTGATGGTATTATTGGAATTTCCTAATAAAACAAGATAAGGTCTAGACATGATGTGGGTAAACCTGTCTTATACATATGAGACATACTTTTTAAGGTTATATCCTAAGGACTTTACAGCCATGCAATTCTTCTTTTTTTTTTTTTTTTTTTTTTTGCATTAAAGATTTACAGCATATATTAGCATGTATAGCGTCTTATTATGTTACGTATATATATCCAAGAAATATTCCACCATGTTGTTGGTCCATATTAATATTCAATTATCGTTTTGCTTAAAAAATCATCTCTTCTATGGTCAGAAAACATGGTGACTACACTTGGCTGGTCTACCACATTGGTTAAAATTATCATAGCCAAGCCCCTACCCAGCTATCGCAGTAAGGTTATGTGCACACGTTGCATACTGTGACTGCAGAAATTCCTGCAGCGATTTGAACAGCACACGTGCGCTTCAAATCGCTGCAGAAACAGGCCGTAATGAAAAAAAAAGCTGATTCCATGCGCTCTGCCTTCAGCCCCTGCCATAGACAGAGCGGGAGCTGCATGCAGAGCGCAGGAAAGAAGTGACATGTCACTTCTTAGAACATGCGCTTCAGGCAGCAGCCGAAGCGCTGCGCTCTAATATGCCACGTGCGCATGTCTCCTGCATAATCTTCATAGATTATGCAGGGGACGCAGGACGCATGCAGTTACGCTGCGGTGAAGATCGCAGCGCAACTGCATGTAAATACGCAACGTGCGCACATAGCCTAACACATAGGGGCAAATTTACTAATTCTAACTTTTAAATAGCTTCAACTTAGACAAGACTGTCTAAAAATGTGCCAAGTGTATTGATGGGGCTCATTATGTTTAATATATTTAGCACATCTTTACACCAACCTAGTAGACTTATTTTGCAGAACAAATTGTGTCACAATTTTGGCACACAGTGAAGTGTCTAAGGTCATGCCTTTTTCAGCCACCCTTCAGCTATGCAATGCCTCTTTGTCAAGTGAGTAAGAAAATGTCTAAGTCTATGTACACATTGTGTTCAGTCAACAATGGTTTGATTGCTTCCATCCAATTCTTCCGGGTGAATCACGTTTTTCAGTGCCCTTTAGAGGGCCATTCATTACAATGCTTTTAAAATTGGCACAAACTTGATTAAAAAGGGGTATGTTCCTAAAATAGTACTAATAAAACTATAAGGCCTTGTAAACTCTGCCTTTATGCAGTACATCTAAAAGCAGACTTAGGCTAGGTTCACACACTGCGTTTTTTTGACGCTGCGTTTTTTGCGCGTTTTGCAGCGATTTGGTGCGTTTTTTTGCTGCGTTTTGCTGCGTTTTTGCTCACTCCGTCTTTATGCGTTTTTTATCAGTGAACAAAAAAAAAGGTCTGATGTCATTTCCTTCTTCAATGTGTTCTTCATTCTCCACTAGTGTATGCAGAAGAGCAGACAGCTGCAGAACTATAAGGCTCAGCTTGCTCCATCCAATAGTGTATGCAGGAGAGCAGACAGCAGCTGCAGAACTACAAGGCTCAGCATCCTCCATCCAATAGTGTATGCAGGAGAGCAGACAGCAGCTGTCGAACTACAAGGCTCAGCATCCTCCTTCCAGGACTGTATGCAGGATTTCTTCCCCCCCCCCCCCCCCAAAAAATGACGTGGGCTTCGCCATATTTTTGTATGCTAGCCGGGTACAGCAGGCAGGTACGGGCTGCCCCCAACCCCCAGCTGCCTATTTGTACCCGACTGGGAACCAAAAATATAGGGAAGCCCTTTTTTTTTTAATTATTTCATGAATTTCATGAAATAATTTAAAAAAAAAAATGACGTGAGCTTCGCCCAATTTTTGAGTCCAGCCGGGTACAACTAGGCAGCTGGGGATTGGAATCCGCAGTGCAGGGTGCCCATGCTTTCTGGGCACCCCCGCTGTGAATTGCAGTCCCGCAGCCACCCCAGAAAATGGCGCTTTCATAGAAGCGCCATCTTCTGGCGCTGTATCCAACTCTTCCAGCTGCCCTGATGCCGGGTGGCTCGCTGGGTAATAATGGGGTTAGGGCTAGCTGTATAGCTGGCCCTAAGCCCGAAATTCATGGTGTCACGCCAATATTAGACATGGCCACCATGAATTTCTAGTAAAGATAAAAAAAACACACAACACACAGAAAAATATTTTTATTAGAAATAAAACACAACACAATTAGTGACTCCATCTTTATTGAAATAAAGCACCCCCCTCCGCAGTAATCCTGGGTCAAGGGTCCCGCGCCGTCCAATCCGGATCCAATATCATCTGATCGGTTTGCTGGAAGGCAAAGCGATCAGATGATGTGTCAGGTTCTAGGGGCTGAATCACATCACACATCAGCTGATTGTATAAAAGCCGATTATACAATCAGCTGATGCATCAGTGCAAAAAAAAAAAAAAATACTTATGTGCTGATTACCGGCAGCTCCTGCAGCGGAGTCTGATCCCGTCCGATCGCTGCAGCAGCTGCCGGTAATCAGGGATGAAGTCTCCTGACGCATCCGCTGATAACCGGCCGCTGGCGTCACCCCGAGACTTACGATCACCTGATGCGTCAGGTGACTGCATCAGGTGATCCATCGCCAGGTCCTGCATCCTGCAGGCATACGCACCCGGCGAGACTGCACACACCCGGAGCGGCGATACCGTGAGAGGAGATGGGAGCGGGCATGGCACCGGGAGGCTGCAGACAGGTGAGTATAACTTTTTTTTTTTTTCTACTGTTCACTTTTGTTTTTGCAGCCGCTTCCACCTCCCGCCCAGACATGGCGCCGCACGGCAGCATACATGCACAGGACGGGAGGTGGACGCGGCGGTGACGGTACCGGGAGGATTCACGCTTCTGTGTTTACTGACAGAAGGAATCCTCTTCCTGTACACGTCACTTTACTACCCACCTCCTGCGTTTATAGCTGCGTTTTTGGTCTTAGAAACGCACCAAAACGCACCAAAACGCAGCTATTTGCGTTTCTCATTGCGTCTTTCAACATCCCATTGCACTCAATGGATGAAAAGCGCAGTGAAAAACGCGGGAATAATTGACATGCTGCGTTTTTGTGGCACCACAAAAACGCAGCTGAAAAAAACGCTGTGTGCAGACAGCAAAAATGAAAACTCATAGACTTTGCTGGGGAAGCAAAGTCATGCAGTTTTCTAAGCAAAAACGCACCCGAAAACTGCGCAAAAATGCACTGTGTGAACTTACCCTTAAAGGGAAACTGTCATGTAAAAAAACCTCTATATTGACCCATATCTGCAGGTATAGTGTTAAAAGGGTGCAGCCACAGCCACTGCGCTAAAGGATCACTGCAGCTTTGAGATTTCAGTCATAGGGGCGTGGCTTCAGCCATTTCTCAGTAACTATGCCTCCGGCACCGACTGACAGCTGTCTCTGTAGTTATTTAGTGCTGAGCCTACTGTCAGCCACAGCTCACTATGTACTAAGCAATAATTAAAGCCGCATCAGACGAGCTCTATGACTGAACGACCAAGACTACCAGGAGGAATAAAGTTAATTTCCTCCCAGCAGCTGAGCTTTTTGATTAACCCTATATCTGTAGGTTACTAGCCCCCCTTTTTGCGCTACTGCTCCGACCTGTGCACTTTGCTAGGCTGTTAACAAAGGCAGCTGTGCCACTTCAGCTTGGGAAATGCACAGGGTAATTGAGGTTGATCAGATACAACGATCAGGCCAGCTTCAACAATAAGTCCAGCTTCAGAACGCTGAGATAAGGCTCTAAAGCACAGAGCAAGCAAGTGTGCAGGCTCCTTATCTAGGTAACCGGTGACTCTCAGACCGTAGGGTGATGTTAACCTAGGCAGCAATCTGTGCACTATAAAATTAAAAATTATTCTGTTGTTCAGAACGGAAAAGAATTTTAAGAAGTAATAAATTGCAAAGTTACTTGTTTTTAGAAGGACTTGCAATTTTACCTATTTGAGAACTTGAGACAACCCCTTTAACCTCTGATATTGTTCAAATGGTCTTTCAGCAGGGTATGCATTTTTGGGTTTTGACAGGTTCTGCCATATACAAGCACAAACAGAGACTGTTTGAACTTATAGTCCCAATTCAGTGATTGGCTTTGTCGGGAACACGTCTGAATCCTGATTTTCATGGATTCTGATGGAGCCCCCAGACGAATGCCATCAAAGCACTACTGAACACAGCAATTACCTAGCTTAATACACAAAATAAAGATGGTGCATGTACAACAGTTTCTTGCTGCAAATTCAGTCAGATTTCTGTGTCTTTTAACTTACTAAATCTCTCCCATGGTGTGGCTGTTCTTTAATATTGTCTTGATATAAGGTCAGACTAGTTGGGTTTTGTTTTTTGACCTGTAATCTCAAATTAAACAAATGCATTGTGTTTTTATTATTTAGATTAGTTTCTGTGCTAAATGATCTATTGTACATTATGCTTAGGGGTGCTTCTCACATAGCAAGATCACTGCTGTGTCACAGGTTTTGTGACGTACCAGTGACCTCATCAGCGAGCTCGCTGTGTGTGACACTAAGCAGCGACCTGGCCCCTGCTGTGAAATCGCTGATCGTTACACTCTGTTCTGGTTCATTTTTTGGTCGTTGGTCTCCCGCTGTGCAGCACACATCGGCATGTTTGACGGCTGGTGACCAACGAGCGCCGACTCTGTGTAAGCAGCGTACGCTAGTAACCAGGGTAAATATCGGGTAACTAAGCAAAGCGCTTTGCTTGATTACCCGATATTTACCCTGGTTACCAGCGTACACTGCTTAGCGCTGGCTCCCTGCACACGTAGCCAGGGTAAATATCGGGTAACTAAGCAAAGTGCATTGCTTAGTAACCCGATGTGTACCCTAGCTACGTATACAGGGAGCCAGCGCTAAGCGGTGTACGCTGGTAACCAGGATAAATATCGGGTAACCAAGCAAAGCACTCTGCTTAGTTACCCGATATTTACCCTGGTTACCAAGCGCAGCATCGTTACAGGAGTCGCTGGTGAGATCTGCCTGATTGACAGCTCACCAGCGACCATGTAGCGACGCACCAGCGATCCTGACAGGTCATATCATGGTCGGAATCGCTGGTTCGTCGTTTAGTGAGATGGTACCCTAAGTCCCGGTTGACCTAGTGACCATCAGAATTGATTGAGAGGAATAATAGTTGTTCCATTGGTTACTATGGAGGTTGATAACCACCTGTGGTGACCCTCGTGTTATCACTAGAGTTGAGTAAACCCGTTGAAGTTTGGGTTTGGCAGCGTCATACCAAACTTCAGTTCTGGACCTGAACTTGACTTGAACCCTATTGGCTGATTGGGTAGTTTAGCTTTCCATTCACATGGAGCCAGCTGTTAGCAGAACACTTCCGTGGGAGGGAGAGTGGGGTCTTTCACTTTTTTTTTCACACTACATCCGATAACGCAGCTTTTACCCTCCAGTGTGAGACATTCAAACACTGCAAGCGACTCGCACTGTACCGAGCACCGAGCGTACCCAAGCACAGCGATGCTCTTTCGAGTGGTCAGCATGCGTAAAGCACCCGAACTCAAACACAGAACTTTTTGAAAAGTCTATGTTTGGTTTGAACACTGAACTTTTCTGTTCAGGTTCAATCATCTCTAGTTATCACTAAAAGGTCTCATTTATTGTCCAATCCTTTGTCACCTAGAAGTGTGAAGATTGTCCCTGGTTATTTTATGGTTTCTTACAAAATAAAAGTTGATCCAAAAGGTTTAGACCAATTGTGTGATGATCAGGCATTTTTCTCTGTGCTTTGTATTAATGATTACCCCTGCATGGACTATAACCGAAGGAGGACGGGTTAGTTGACAAAGTTGGCATCCTTTTAGTTGCTTCATGACTTTAACTCTATTCGGACTGCTTGGATGTAATTTAACATCCTAACCTAATATTACTATTTATTTGTAAAGTAAGACAAATGTTTGTAATAATAGGTGTGATGTTGCAGAATATAAAACCATACAGTGTATTTTACATTGCCCTTGAGACTTTCTTCAGACAGCAAAACAAGTGCTAATATAGTGTTAGTTACCTATTTTCACTCATGAATATTTATGAGATTCTGAATTTCTCACTGCTATTAATGTAGCACAAAGCAATGGCGTTCTTTTTCCAGTTATTTTTTGGAAGGAAGAGAGGTGGTAAAATTGTATCTTATGCAAATCAAGCTCCATGTGGATGTTATCCAGGCAGTCTGTTAACCTAGTGGAAAATCTTGCTGTGTTTAGCAAACATTTCTCCTTGAAGACTAATGGTTTATAAGCACCCTCTGTGAAAATTCCTTTCAGGGCACTCTCATGGCTGTTAATACATGGCCAGTGTTTAGGGGCATTCTCTCGATTATAAACTGGACATTTATAGTCTTGTTCCCCTGCCATTGCAGTGTCATGATTGTAGGAGTGAATACAACAGTCTGTCACAGGAGGAAAAAACCTTTTTATCCTCAAATAACAAATGCTGAGGTTTTCAGAAATTCTTATTTGTATTTTTTTAACATTACGTTCTATTTTTCCAAGTGTCCTTTCAAATACCATATTTTATGCAATTTATCTTTTCAAGTGGCTTTATTGTTACAACACTGTGTTTCTTTGTGCATCCTTGACAAATCCAAAAGTATAGAAAAGACTTAGCTAGAAGATCTTCAACTCTAGCCTGAAAGCTCTACCTAAACTCCCAAACGTGTGCCGTCTGTCACCTACTGTGGAAGCTATATGCACATGAAGTTACATATAGTTACTTAGGTTGAAAAAAGACCTAGGTCCATCTAGTTCAACCTTCCTCCACCAGTTCTACATTTGGTCACTAAGTCATTTATAACCAACAATGTTGTGTGTACTGAGGAAGTGATTTCATGTATAGTGACACTTTACTTAACCCTAGAACGCGCAACCATAGAAATCTAACATAGAAAACAAGTGACCTAGCAGGCCTGTGAGGCCCCAGGTATGCGTTCTAGGGTTAAAGAGGAGCTTTCACCACTGTTACCATGTTAAACTGGCCATATCATGGAATAGTGGCTGCAGATCTGAATAAAACATAGGGCCCAGTTCATCAAGACTGGATTTGTTCAAGCTGGTCTTGATGAGGAGATGTGCTGGAGTCAGACACTCCTGATTTATGAAATGCCCATGCCTCTCCTTGATTCATGATTGTCGAATGAATAGTGTGACCCTCTGTTTGGACCTCACCACGAATCCAGTCCCTGCTGGAGTAAAATTTGTGGTGCAGTGAACACAACTAGTCATCAATAAGTTGATGCAGCAGTTGCCACAAACACTTCCTGATTTTTCATAGCAGTCAGTGTGGTGAGAGAGAGCAGGGAGGTGCAGAGCTGATGGTGCTGAGAGAGGAGAGATGGAATTGTAGATATGTTTGTAATGAAACTCAGCTCTGCTGTTTTCTCCCTCCACCTGCATTGACTGTCATGAGAAGAGATCTAGAAGTATTTGCAATCACATTCATCTGTGCTCTACACTGAGCTGCTCTCAACTATGATCACTATAGCTACAGTAATCAGGGCTGAGAGCAAGGCATGTCATTTTTTTTTTCGTGCATGACATGACTCTTCCTGCTTATGTTTGGTCAAGTGTCATGCAGGTGAAAAAGTACACACCCCCAGAGAAAGATCTATGTTAACACCTAGTTAGGCTTATCATAAATTATTTCCTAAACTTTATTAGCTAATATCTCTGCACTGAAGAGGATAAAGGAGAAAATAAACACTAAATTTCACTCAGCTCTGCAGCCACTAGTCTATGATGTGGCCATTTTAACATGCTCAAACTGGGGAAAGGTCCTCTTTAATAGCGTAAGAACAACATTAGCTTATTTATGTAAAATACTCTCACACTATCGGGTGTGGACCCACTGCGCCATTCACCGGGCTTACCCTGGAGTGGCATGACTAAGTGCCTGCTGGGTTTTCACTAGAGTCTCTGATGTTGAGGATGGGCTGGGCTGCCAATAGACACCAGGTACCACTCAGGCCTGTCCCAGTACTGCAACACCTGACTCAACTGTCAGTGAGACAGGTACGGAGGGCAGGCAGGACAGGGCAGATACAAGTAAAGGAGACGTGCATGTCAGGTTCAGG
Organism: Anomaloglossus baeobatrachus; assembly: GCF_048569485.1. Taxonomy (NCBI): domain Eukaryota; kingdom Metazoa; phylum Chordata; class Amphibia; order Anura; family Aromobatidae; genus Anomaloglossus; species Anomaloglossus baeobatrachus. The sequence continues at coordinate 438,354,916 of NC_134358.1, read as the reverse complement.
AGATATGTGGGTCAGAATCTGACAGACAGCTGACTCATGTACTGATGGAATAAGGCTCAACAGGAACCTTATTTTTCAGGCACCTTCCTACAAGGGAAGGTGCCTTAAATACCCAGTGTCTTCCAGCCGTAAGGTGGGGTACACTTTGAGTGCGTGTGATGTCCCTATAAGAGGCGGGGAGTTCGGGCATAGCACCCTTAGGACATTTCCAGGACACCTGCACGATGTGCACAGGCCCTGGAGCATGGGGACCCCAGGTTCTCAGCGGTAGTGAGTATGTTGACATCCCTGCTGAAGAGAGGAGATGGACAGTGCAAGGATGCTGGCGTTACACATATTCATCAATGATCCCTGGAGGGGAAGTTGCACCTGCCAATATTTGTTACCCATTTTATAATTAGTGATTGGTCCCATTGTTCAGTAGAACAGAGCAGCGCCTGATAAAGGTGTTAATTAGTGCATTTAAAAGGGTTTTGCCCTACTTTAAATGTTCTTTGCTTATGGGCCCAGGTTGATGAAATAAAAAAAACTTGTACATACCTCCCGGACCATCACCTTACCTTGCTTGCTGCGTCTCCAGCTAGTCTCCTTTGAAACAGCTTTATACAGGAAAATACTGTTCTGATGGAATGTGATGACCTCGACCCACCAGCAGCCGTTGATGGGCTACATCCATCACGTGTCATTGTTGATGCCACAAAACCAGTGGGGGACACAAAAGTCAGTGTGCTGCAATGGCGCTGGCCTGGCAGGTGAGTACAGGATTTATTTATTTTTTTAGTTCACTACCGCGGTCTCATAATAATTTTGAATGTTGGTGGAAGCCCATTTGAGATGCCTGCCTTGCCTATGGAGGGTGGTGGATTCAATAACCTCAACTATGTGGTCCTTTTCAAGACATGGCAGTATAAAAATATGTGCAGACATTTAGGATCTGGTGCCGAAAGTTCTCTACCACTTCTCCATCTCTTGACAGGAAAAGTACAGTGGCAAAACCGTGCATTTTTTTCGCATTTTGGGTGCTTTGTCGATGCGTTTTTGGTACAGATTTACCACATGCATTAGAATGGATGAAATCTGAAATGCTGCAAGAATTGGCATGTTGCACTGAATTTCCACAGAGAAAATATTCAACATGTGCATGAAACCTCACTATTCTCCTTGATACTGCATTAGAATTTCCTTCAGATTTTATGACAAATCTGCACTCAAAATCACATAAAAAACGCAATGTGTGCACACAGCCTATTAGTACATATTTTGTTGCTCACTAATGATGCTTTAACCACCTCTATTTCACTATTTTATCAAACCAGCATGGTATACTTCCAGTTAGCTGCATAATCTTCCTGTATTATTTTTACATAAATGTCTTTCATATTGAAATGAAAACATTTATAATATTTTCACAATGGCTTTGCTTCTGGTCTATAGAAAGTGTACAGATATTATCTTCTGCAGCTGTACTTTGTATGCTGCTCACCTCCCATTGCATCAGCTTTGAGCTCTCTGACTTAAACAGTTATTTCTGCAATCTCTTTATCTGCATAGCACTATCTCCTTACATCAATAAATACAGGAGGCTTTGTATGCCTTGTAAGTAAAGAGCAAAATATAAAAGAGCCATCAGAACAGACACCCACATGGAAGCCAGTGGGCATTGGTCTTTAGAATTGCAGTGTTTTCTTTTTGATTCCCTACATTTTAATTTTCTGTATTTTTCTCTTTTTATTCATATTTCTAAATAATAGTTGGGTCCAGAAATATTTGGAGAGTGACTGAATCTTTGTGATTTCAGCTCTGCAGGCCACTGTATTTTGTCTAAAAGACAACTGAGACGCAATTGAAGTGTAGACTTTCAGGTTTATTTAAAGGTGTTGAACAAAAGTATCCTGTGAAACATTTAGGAATTGTAACCAGTTTTCAACAAAGCCTTCACATTTCAGGGGCTCAAAAGTCATTGGACAAACTGATATGTGAAATATATCCTCGATGTATTTAAGATCTGATGATTGGCTCGGCCATTGCAGAATATTCCACTTCGTTGCCTTTAAAAACTCCTGGGTTACTTTCACAGTTTGTTTTGGGTCTTTGTCAATCTGTACTGTGAAGCGTCATCCAATCAACCCTGCTGAATTTGGTTGAATCTGAGCAGAAAGTATCGACCTGTACATTTCAGAATTCATCCGCCTGCTTCTGTGAGAAAAGCTCAAACCTTGAGCCAAAACGTTGTGTCGCTTTAGAATGGAATAAAAAAATGTTAACATTTTATTGCTACATTTTTATTGCGACTTCTTTTTCTCCTATACATTAGTATTATCCATTTGCCAGTGGATTTGGATGACCGCACACACATTTTGCAACATTGGTGTAACTCCACTCTCTTTTTTTTTTTTCATTTCATAGTTCATCCCGCTGTTTCTGACTTCAGTCACATCATCAATAAACACTAGTGACCCAGGGCCTTTGGACACCATACATGTCTGGCCATCACACTGCCTCCACTATGTGTTAAAGAGGATATGGTGTGCTTTGGATCATGAGACGTACCAAGCCCGCACCATACTTTCTTTTTCCCATCATTCTGGTACAGGTTGATCTTAGTTTGATATTCAAGTCTAATCTGGTCTTTCTATTTTTAAGGCTGATGAATGGTTTGCACCTTGTGGTGAGCCCTCGGTATTTCCTCTCATGAAGTGTTCTCTTTATGGTTTATGGTAGATTTAGATACTGAAACACCTACTTCCTAGAGCGTATACTTCACTTGGGTGGATGTTGTGAAGGGGTTTTTCTTCACCATGTACAGTAAGGCCCTGTGCGCAAACTGCGGATTTACCACGGATTTTGCCACGGATTTGCTGCAGAAAATGTGTCTAACATTGCTGCAGTCAATTCCCCAGCAAAACCTATGGGTTTTAAAAAATGCTGTGCGCACACTGCATTTTTTTTATACCCGCGGATTTTTTGCTGTGGAATTAATGAGCATGTCACTTCTTTTCCGCAGGTACCTGCGGTTTTTGCCATAGATAATGGTAAAAGCCGCTGGGACCAACTTGCGGAAAATCCACGGTAAATCCACCACGAAATCGCGGCAAAAACGCGGGTGCACTTTCTACTGCGCACATAGCCTAAAGAATTCTGAGATCATCCTCTACTGTTGTCTTCCATGGCCGCCCAGATTTTTTTGAGTTCCCAAGCTTACCAGTGCTCTTTTTTTCTTTGCAGACTGTAACCAAGCTGTTGATTTGGCCACTCCTAACGTTTGTTATTTCTCTAATAAATTTATTTTTTTTCCGGTCTATTTCACTTCCATTGAGAGCTCCTTTTACCACATGTTGTGGGTTTACAGCTTCCAAATGCAAATATCACACCTGGTATCAGCTCCAGACCTTTTACCTGCTTAATTTATGATGGATTAATGGAATAGCCCATGCAATCCTTTAAAAAAACATTTGACATAATTTTCAATTACCTTAGGTCCCCTGAAAAAGAGGTATCTACATATTAAAGAGCTATAATTGCTAAACCCTTAATCCAATTTGGATGTGAATATCCTGAAATTAAAGCAAAGAGTCTGCATGTTAAGCCCATATTTATTATATAACTTAATCTTGAATATGTTTTAGTAAACAGCTAAAATGCCAAAACTTGTCACTGTCCAACTATTTCTGGACCTAACTGTATAGACCATGAAAAAGGAAAGACAATTAGCACATTGGTAGCAAAAAATGTTAATGTTGCATAGTCTGCTTTAAACACTATACTATTACATAATCATAACAAATCAAAACGTCTGTGGAATAGGTAATGGTATGTAAATTCTCAGGCTTACAGTGGGGGAAATAATTATTTGATCCCTTTCTGATTTTGTAAGTTTGGCCACTGACAAAGACATGAACAGTCTATAATTTGAAAGGAAGGTTAATTTTAACAGTGAGAGATGGAATATCAAAAAACTCTAGAAACTCTAGGGCTACCTACTGGATGTAGCAATACGAAGTCAATATTGACCCTTTAACAAGCCTTGCCACATGACTTAGGATAAGAAGCCAAACCAGGCTCAGCATTTGCAGATACATATTTGTCCCTTCTTTATGCAAAGTAAATCTGATAAGAAGAGATCTAGAAGAGAGGTCTCTGACAGGATGTTTAAAGGGGAGCGTTACTTAAAAGTTGTAAGTTTTGCAGTTGTAGAAGAGATAAATTTGTTAACGTGTCATCAAGGCTTTCCTATTATCACTTAAATGGGTTTTTCACCTTCAAAAATATGACCCCAAACAATTGTATACCTATAAAATAAACACTGCAGGAACTCTCCAGTTCCAGATCAGACTCTTAATGCTGCTTTAGTCAGTGCATAAGGGCTGCAATGGTTATATCACAATTACAGAACATATAAACCACTGCAGCCAATCCCTGCACTCAGGGGTTAGTTTTGTCTACATCTGCAGAGACTTTCAGCTCAGTGATTGGCTGAAGCTGTCGTGCACTGGAGTCATGATGTCATAGAATCATATGATGTCATAGAATCATGTCACAGGAAGAAAGGCACAGAAACTCTGCAAGCAGGAATTATGCACACCAATATAATAAATAACAAAGCTTTATTGTATCCAAAGAAAACATTCAAAAGACATATGCAGGACAATTAAAACCATATACAACAGCCGTCCCATAGGATGTATACAGTGCAATACTCAGTAACTGTACAATAATGATTCCGTTAGTGTAATATCAACACAATACAAAGTCCCATACAAGAGTAATGATGCAATGTCATTCCATACATGTAGATGAATACTGTAAAATCATGTCACCACACTAGCCAGTAAAGAGAAACCAGAGCAGTGCAGAGAGGCACATGTGGACTTGGGGAATGTGGATAACTGCTGGGTTTATTTTATATGTATAGAGGGAACTGGACCCATATTTTTTTGAAGGTGGGAAACCTCTTTACATCTGTACAACTCAGATGAAAGGAGTTTATTTGTATATGTAGAAAAAAATGTTATTTAGCTCCAAGAGCACTAGACTATCATCTAGGCTGGTCCTTGGAAACTGTATGTGTGTGTGTGTGTGTGTGTTTGTGTGTATGTCCGGGATTGGCATCCGCACAGTCGCAGCTACAGCCCCAAAATTTTGCACACTCACACGTCTGGACCCCGAGAGCGTCATAGGCTATGTTTTGAGGGGAAATTTTAACCCGGCGCTTTACAGTTATTCACCAAAAAACCTGCCTCCATTAAAGCGAATGGAGCTGGGAGCCACAGTGCAGCCAGAACTTCAGAAGATTGTGCAGCCACGCCCTTATATGGAATGTTGGCGTGTCACAATGCAGCCAGGGCAAGAGACAGACAAAGACAGGGAAAGAGGCAGACACAGACAGGGTAAGAAACAGACATAGACAGGGTAAGAGACAGACACAAAGAGACAGACACAAAGAGACAGACTGACAGGGAAAGAGACAGACACAAAGAGACAGACACAGGAAACAGACAGACAGGGAAAGAAAGGGAAAGAGACAGACAGGGTAAGAGGCAGACAAAGACAGGTAAAGAGACAAACAAAGAGACAGACACAGGGAAAGAGAAAGAGGGAAAGAGACAGGCAGGGAAAGAGAGGGAAAGAGACAGGCAGAGAAAGAGAGGGAAAGAGACAGACAGAGAAAGAGAGGGAAAGACAGACAGGGAAAGTGACAGAGATAGATAGACAGGAAAAGAGATTGAGACAGACAGAGGAAGAGATAGAGACAGTCAGAGACAGACAGGGAAAGAGACAGACAGACAAAGAGAGAGAGAGAGAGAGAGAGACAGAGATATATACAGAGGGGGAGACAGACAGAGAATGGGAGAGAAACAGAGAGACAGTTACTATCCCGGGCGTTAATACATTCTATTTATACATTCTATCCCGGGAATGTTAATACATTCTATTTTGTTAACAACAGTTATTAACCCGGGCGAAGCCGGGTAGTACAGCTAGTATATATATACATATACAGTATATATATATATATATATATATATTGTAAGGATGCAACCGGCAATGTGGCAGATGGCCGGTATGTGTCACAGAGGTGGAAATCCTCTGCGATCTGAACCTGGAATGTTTCTCTGGAACTTGTAGTTCCATGAGGATTGTTGTACACATTCAGGGCTGGGCTCATGGGATGGTCAGAAGTGATGGGCGGGACTGACCATCCACATACCTCCCATACGTAGGTGTGTCTCATGGGATTTAATGGAGTTGTCGTTTGTCACATGATCTCTGTGCTGGTGGGAGCCATCTTGTTTGGAGCACATGTGCAGGAGATCCTGTGCATACAGAGCTGGTGAGGGCTCTGAAATGTCAGGGAGCTGCAGAATCCACTGAGGCTTTGAGGAATTGGAACGTGTACAAGGGCCGGGATGTTGAGCCCAGTGTGAGAGTCTCCCTGGACTGGATGGAGGCAGACTGACAGCCTGCAAACCTACTGGCAGGTAACACCCCAGAAGGGGGGACTTTACTGGCTGATGCCAGAGAATGAACTGTATGAACAATCGGCAGTTTAAACAGACAGTGAGACGTTGTCCTGCGGGAAAGTGGCTGTGGCCCATTACACTGCGTGGTTTATGAGGATGTGAATAAATTCCCGAGATTGTTTAAGTGACAAAGTGCTTGTGTGTGTCTTGATCCCGCTGCCAGACGTGTGCCCCAAGACGTTCAGGGCCCAGGTTGTCACTATATATATATATATATATATATATATATATATATATATTATATATATATATATGTATGTGTGTGTGTATGTGTATATATATATATATACTAGCTGTGCTACCCGGCTTCGCCCGGGTTAATAGCTGTTGTTAACAAAATAGAATGTATTAACACAAATTTATTCTGTAAACAAAAAAAATAGATAGAAATGTAATTATTAAAAGGCAAAAACTAAGCTAATAGAAGCATTTCACAACATATATTTCAAAATATTTCAACACCAATTTAACTAAATTGGCCAAGTAATGTGCTCGGTCTGTCTCTTTCCCGGTCTGTCTCTTTCCCGGTCTGTCTCTTTCCCGGTCTGTCTCTTTCCCGGTCTGTCTCTTTCCCGGTCTGTCTCTTTCCCGGTCTGTCTCTTTCCCGGTCTGTCTCTTTCCCGGTCTGTCTCTTTCCCGGTCTGTCTCTTTCCCGGTCTGTCTCTTTCCCGGTCTGTCTCTTTCCAGGTCTGTCTCTTTCCAGGTCTGTCTCTTTCCAGGTCTGTCTCTCTCTGTCTGTCTCTCTCTATCCGTCTCCCCACCGACATCTTATTACCTCACATATAAGCTTCTTATACTATGAATGTCTTTTGTTCCTATAGTAACCAATCACAGCTCCTACTAATAACCTGTAGTTCCAGACTCCATTTACTTTAATGGAGGCATGTTTTTTGGAGAGTAACTGTAAAGCGCGGGGTTAAATTTTCCTGTCAAAACATAGTCTACGACGTTCCCTGGGTCACATGAGGTGTCTATGCAAAATTTCGTGATTGTAACTGCGACGGTGCAGATACACTTTTCGTTTCACTTTTTCCCCATTATGTAGATAGGGGCAAAATTGGTAAATTGGAACGCGCGGGGTTAAAATTTCGCCTCACAACATAGCCTATGACGCTCTCGGGGTCCAGCACCCGGCGCTGCCCGGGATAGTAACTGTCTGTTTCTCTCCCATTCTCTGTCTGTCTACCCCTCTGTATATCTCTCTCTGTCTCAATCTCTTTCCCTGTCTGTCTCTGTCTCTCTGTCACTTTCCCTGTCTGTCTCCTTCCCTCTCTTTGCCTGTCTGTCTCTTTCCCTCTGTCACTTTCCCTGTCTGTCTCTTTGTCTGTCTCTTTACTTGTCTTTGTCTGTCTCTTACCCTGTCTGTCTCTTTCCCTCTTTCCCTGTCTGTCTGTTTCCCTGTGTCTGTCTCTCTCTCTTTGTCTGTGTCTGTCTCTTAACCTGTCTCTCTCTTTCCCTCTCTTTCCGTCTGTCTCTTTCCCTGTCAGTCTGTCTCTTTGTCTGTGTCTGCCTCTTTGTGTCTGCCTCTTTCCCTGTCTGTGTTTGTCTCTTTCCCTGGCTGCATTGTGACACGCCAACATTCCATATAAGGGCGTGGCTGCGCATTCTTCTGAAGTTCTGGCTGCACTGTGGCTCCCAGCTCCATTCGCTTTAATGGAGGCAGTTTTTTTGGCAAGTAACTGTAAAGCGCGGGGTTAAAATTTCCCCTCGAAACATAGCCTATGACGCTCTCGGGGTCCAGAAGTGTGAGCAATATTTTGTGGCTGTAGCTGTGACGGTGCGGATGCCAATCCCGGACATACACACATACATACACACATTCAGCTTTATATATTAGATATATCTAATATATAAAACTGAATGTGTGTATGTGTGTATGTATATATGTCCGGGATTGGCATCCGCACCGTCGCAGCTACAGCCACAGAATTTTGCACACTCACACTTCTGGACCCCGAGAGCGTCATAGGCTATGTTTTGAGAGGAAATTTTAACCCCGCGCTTTACAGTTATTCACCAAAAAACCTGCCTCCATTAAAGCGAATGGAGCTGGGAGCCACAGTGCAGCCAGAACTTCAGAAGAATGCACAGCCACGCCCTTATATGGAATGTTGGCATGTCACAATGCAGCCAGGCAAAGCGACAGACACAGACAGGGAAAGAGGCAGACACAAACAGAGTAAGAAACAGACATAGACAAGGTAAGAGACAGACACAAAGAGACAGACAAAGAGACAGACTGACAGGGAAAGAGACAGACAGGGCTGAATGTGTGTGTGTGTGTGTGTGTGTGTATGTCCGGGATTGGCATCTGTACCATCGCAGCTACAGGCAAAAAATTTTGCACACTCACACTTCTGGACCCCGAGAGCGTCATAGGCTATGTTTTGAGGGGAAATTTTAACCCTGTGCTCCCGCGCTTTACAGTTATTCAGTTTTGAGGGGAAATTTTAACCCCGCGCTTTACAGTTATTCGCCAAAAAACCTGCCTTCATTAAAGCGAATGGAGCTGGGAGCCACAGTGCAGCCAGAACTTCAGAAGAATGCGCAGCCACGCCCTTATATGGAATGTTGGCGTGTCACAGTGCAGCCAGGGAAAGAGACAGACACAGACAGGGTAAGAGGCAGACACAAAGAGACAGACACAGAGAAAGAGACAGACTGACAGGGAAAGAGATAGACACAGACAAAGAGACAGAGACAGGCACAGGGAAACTGACAGACAGGGAAAGAAAGGGGGTATGAGACAGACAAAGACAGGTAAAGAGACAGACAAAGAGACAGACACAGGGAAAGAGACAGAGGGAAAGAGCGGGAACAAGACAGACGGAACGTGACAGAGATAGATAGACAGACAAGGAAAGAGATTGAGACAGACGGAGAAAGAGACAGAGACAGTCAGAGACAGACAGGGAAAGAGACAGACAGACGAAGAGATAAAGAGAGAGACAGAGAGATATATACAGAGGGGGAGACAGACAGAGAATGGGAGAGAAACAGAGAGACAGTTACTATCCCGGGCATTAATACATTCTATTTATACATTCTATCCCGGGAATGTTAAAGCGAATGGAGCTGGGAGCCACAGTGCAGCCAGAACTTCAGAAGAATGCGCAGCCACGCCCTTAAATGGAATGTTGGCGTGTCTCAATGCAGCCAAGGAAAGAGACAGACACAGACAGGGAAAGAGGCAGACACAGACAGGGTAAGAAACAGACATAGACAGGGTAAGAGACAGACACAAGAGACAGACACAGACAAAGAGACAGACTGACGGAAAGAGAGGGAAAGAGAGAGACAGGTTAAGAGACAGACAAAGAGACAGAGACAGACACAGGGAAACAGACAGACAGGGAAAGAGAGGGAAAGAGACAGACAGGGTATGAGACAGACAAAGACAGGTAAAGAGATAGACAAAGAGACAGACACAGGGAAAGAGAGTGAAAGAGACAGACAGGGAAAGAGAGTGAAAGAGACAGACAGGGAAAGAGAGTGAAAGACAGGCAGGGAAAGAGACAGGCAGGGAAAGAGACAGGCAGGGAAAGAGACAGGCAGGGAAAGAGACAGGCAGGGAAAGAGACAGGCAGGGAAAGAGACAGACAGGGAAAGAGACAGAGATAGACAGGGAAAGAGATAGAGACAGACGGAGAAAGAGACAGACAGTGAGAGACAGACAGGGAAAAAACAAACAGACAAAGAGAGAGAGACAGAGAGATATATAGGGGGAGACAGACATTATAATTACATTTATATCTATTTGTTTTGTGGTTTTTGTGTGCAGAATACACTTTTGTTAATACATTCTATTTTGTTAACAGCAGTTAATAACCCGGGCGAAGCCGGCTAGTATATATATATCTAATATATAAAGCTGAATGTGTGTGTGTGTGTGTGTGTATGTGTGTATGTCCGGGATTGGCATCTGCTCTGTCGCAGCTACAGCCCCAAAATTTTGCACACTCACACGTCTGGACCCCAAGAGCGTCATAGGCTATGTTTTGAGGGGAAATTTTAACCCGGCGCTTTACAGTTATTCGCCAAAAAACCTGCCTCCATTAAAGCGAATGGAGCTGGGAGCCACAGTGCAGCCAGAACTTCAGAAGAATGTGCAGCCACGCCCTTATATGGAATGTTGGCGTGTCACAATGCAGCCAGGGAAAGAGACAGACAAAGACAGGGAAAGAGGCAGACACAGACAGGGTAAGAAACAGACATAGACAGGGTAAGAGACAGACACAAAGAGACAGACTGACAGGGAAAGAGACAGACACAAAGAGACAGAGACAGACACAGGAAACAGACAGACAGGGAAAGAAAGGGAAAGAGACAGACAGGGTAAGAGGCAGACAAAGACTGGTAAAGAGACAAACAAAGAGACAGACACAGGGAAAGAGAAAGAGGGAAAGAGACAGACAGGGAAAGAGAGGGAAAGAGACAGACAGGGAAAGTGACAGAGATAGACAGGAAAAGAGATAGATAGACAGGGAAAGAGATTGAGACAGACAGGGAAAGAGACAGACAGGAAAAGAGAGAGAGAGAGACAGAGACATATACAGAGGGGGAGACAGACAGAGAATGGGAGAGAAACAGAGAGACAGTTACTATCCCGGGCGTTAATACATTCTATTTATACATTCTATCCCGGGAATGTTAATACATTCTATTTTGTTAACAACAGTTATTAACCCGGGCGAAGCCGGGTAGTACAGCTAGTCTAATATATAAAGCTGAATGTGTGTGTGTATGTTTGTGTGTATGTCCGGAATTGGCATCCGCACCGTCGCAGCTACAGCCACAACATTTTGCACACTCACACTTCTGGACCCCGAGAGCGTCATAGGCTATATTTCGAGGGGAAATTTTAACCCCGCTCTTTACAGTTATTCCCCAAAAAAACTGCCTCGGGACTTCCGGGTTCTGCGCTCGCATTGAAGGCAGCATGTGAAGAGAGCTCCTGCTTCTTTATCAAGACCCCTGCAGTCCTAGCACGCAAACCAGCTGATAAGAGGTCGGAAAGAGGAGATAAGATAGTGTGCATGCCCCTCAGACATAATGGAGAAGTATGTGCACAAGAACGGGACTGCAGGACAGAGCCCCCTAAACCAGAGGAATAGCCATGCTAAAATGGCTCCGGAGGTGACCAAGCCCAGGAAAAGCAATAAACCTGGTAATCAGCTTACCCAGCAGGAGGAAGGGGGTGAGCAGGAGATAAGCACTGCAGGTCTCAGCATTTCTTACAAGTCCCTAGCAGATGAGGTGGTAAAGATGTTAACCCCCAAGCTTCAGGAAATGCTGGAGCAGACAGTGTCTGATGTCCTGAAGCAAATGCAGGAAGCCATCTCACAACAATCAGAAAGACTGGCTACAGTGGAGAACAGACTCGGCACTGCAGAGAATGAGTTGGGAGAGGTGCAGGCCGAGCTGCAAAAAGTCACCAGGCTGAACCAGCAACTTGCAGATAAAATTGATGATCTCGAGAATCGCTCCAGACGAAACAACTTAAGAATCATTGGGCTCCCAGAAACTATCACCCCTCACCAGCTAATGGGGATATGCATGGAGGACATACCTCACGCTCTGGGGATTGCTGATACACAGGGCCAGATTAAGGTTGGTGGGGGCCCCTGGGCAGAAAATCTGGTGGGGGCCCCATAACGTTAACATTTTTAGCCATAACAGTTAGAGCACGAACCGTAGCATTTAGATATAAATCCAATGAACATTTATCTTATCCTGTTCTGCCACATTCAGATTTACAGTACTACAATACAGACACAGTCCAGGATAAATCACAGCTGTCCACTTACACACAGAAAGTAGAGTTAAGGCTGCTTTACACATTTCGATCTCGTATGCGATCGCACACGCCCCCATCGTATGTGCGGAACAGGCAATTTGTTGCCCGTGTCGCACAAACGATTAAACCCCGTCACACGTACTTACCTTCCAAATGACCTCGCTGTGGGCGGCGAACATCCACTTCCTGAAGTGAAAGGGACGTCACACAGCGGCCGGCCAATAGAAGCGGAGGGGCGGAGATGAGCGGGACGTAAACATCCCGCCCACCTCCTTCCTTCCGCATTGCCGGCGGGACGCAGGTAAGCTGTGTTCATCATTCCCGGGGTGTCACATGGAGCGATGTGTGCTGCCTTAAGAACGATGAACAAAGACGTTCAATTTTTAGAAAATGAACGACGTGTATGCAATCAACGTTTTAACGCACAATCAGGGTCGCACGTAGCGGTCACACACTACAATATCACTAACGATGCCGGATGTGCGTCACTTACGACGTGACCCCGCCGACACATCGTAAGATATATTGTAGCGTGTAAAGCCCGCTTTTGTCAGATATTTTTTATTGATCCCAATGTTAAGGCAGCCAGGGCCAGCTCCAGGGTTTTGTGGCCTCCGGGTGAGTCTCAGTGGGCCCCATCCACACACAGACAAGCACACACACATACAGGCATGCGTATATACATATTTGAAGACAAATTCAGAAAAATACATATAAACAGACAAATATATGGACAATCATATACACTGACATACATGCAGACACAGACGCATTAGGGCTCGTGCGCACGTTGCGTAATTACATGCATTTACGCTGCGTATAGCACTGCAGTGTAAATGCATGCGTCCTGTGTCCCCTATACAATCTATGTAGATTGTGCATGATACGTGCACCCATTGCTTTTATGAACGCAGCGATTTGGGTGCTAAAATGTTGACCCAAATCCGTGCGTTCATAAAATGAGCATGTCAATTATTCCGTGCGCTATGGATGCAGCTCCCGCTCTGTCTATGGTGGGGGCAGCAGCCAGAGCGCAGGAAATCGGCTTTTTTTGTACAGAAAAACTGAATCCATTATGCAGTGTTTCTGCAGCGATTTGACGCGCACATGTGCTGTCAAATCGCTGCAGAATATTCAGCAGTTACGTGCGCATGAGCCCTTACAGGTATTAATATGGGAAAGTCGCCAGCAGCCTCACTCACCTCTCCTGCTTGTTTCCGTCCAGCTCCTTCAGGACATGTGGCTGTTTCACGATGGCTGTCACTAACACACATGACTGCACACTGACAGCACTGCTGTATATACATCACAGGAGGGGCTGGGGGCTACAATATATACATTACAGGAGGGGCAGGGGGCATAGACGTTACTGGAGTGGCAAACAGCTCTGGTGGTGTACTCATCACTGCGATGGGTGACATAGCGCTCTGGGGAACCCATATAGTTCTGGGGGGGGGGCGCACAGACTGCTCTAATTCATATATACACACACAGTACTGCTTCTTACACACACATCTCTGACACACACACACACACACACACTACAATGCACCCCCCATCACCCCCTACACACACACACAATACAATGCACCCCCCATTACCCCTACACACACGCACACACACACAATACAATGCACCCCCCATTACCCCTACACACACACGCACACACAATACAATGCACCCCCCATTACCCCTACACACACACACACAATACAATGCACCCCCCATTACCCACACACACACACACACAATACAACCCCCATTACCCCTACACACACACACAATACACCCCCCATTACCCCTACACACACACACACACACAATACAATGCACCCCCCATTACCCCTACACACACACACACAATACAATGCACCCCCCATTACCCCCCCCCCACACACACAATACAATGCACCCCCCCATTACCCCTACACACACACACACACACACACACACAATACAATGCACCCCCCATTACCCCTACACACACACACAATACAATGCACCCCCCATTACCCCTACACACACACGCACACACAATACAATGCACCCCCCATTACCCCTACACACACACACAAATACAATGCACCCCCCATTACCCCCACACACACACACACACACACACACACACACAATACAATGCACCCCCCATTACCCCTACACACACAATACAATGCACCCCCCATTACCCCTCCCCACACACAATACAATGCACCCCCCATTACCCCTCCCCACACACAATACAATGCACCCCCCATTACCCCTCCCCACACACACACAATACAATGCACCCCCCATTACCCCTCCCCACACACACACAATACAATGCACCCCCCATTACCCCTCCCCACACACACAATACAATGCACCCCCCATTACCCCTCCACACACACACAATACAATGCACCCCCCATTACCCCTCCCCACACACACAATACAATACACCCCCCATTACCCCTCCCCCTCCCCCCCACACACACACAATACAATGCACCCCCATTACCCCTCCCCCCCACACACAATACAATGCACCCCCATTACCCCTCCCCCCACACACATTACCCCTCTCCCCACACACAATACAATGCACCCCCCATTACCCCTCTCCCCACACACAATACAATGCACCCCCCATTACCCCTCTCCCCACACACAATACAATGCACCCCCCATTACCCCTCTCCCCACACACAATACAATGCACCCCCCATTACCCCTCTCCCCACACACAATACAATGCACCCCCCATTACCCCTCTCCCCACACACAATACAATGCACCCATTACCCCTCTCCCCACACACACACACACAATACAATGCACCCCTCATGACCTCTCCCCCCACACACAATACAATGCACCCTCCATTACCCCTCCCCCCACACACAATACAACCCTCATCACCCCCTACACACACAAATTACACTGCTCCATCCCTACACACTCCTGCCTCCCCCCCCCTCCCTCGGAATACAGTGCTCCTCCTCTGCCTGTCACAGAGCTGTGTTCCTTCACAAATGTTCACCGTTGTGTCCTCAGCCCCTCCTCACTCATCCCCATTAATTACACCTGTCTCTTCAGCTCCTTCATGGAGCGCTCGCTTCCTCATGTCCCCAGTGTGGCGCCGGCAGCACTGTGATGACGCCAGCAAGGTGCTGATCTCATCACGTTGCTGCACGTCGGGGGCGGGGCCCAGTCCCGGCGCGCTGTTCAAATGTATTTACGTCTGAAAGACGCAAATACATTTGAATAGGAACGGAAACAGGAAGCTGCGGTCATTGGCTCTGCTGCGCTCCTCTGCAGTGTACATGCCGGCACACAGCAGAGCCGGCGCACAGCAGAGCCGGCGCACAGCAGAGCCGGCACACAGCAGAGCCGGCACACAGCAGAGCCGGCACACAGCAGAGTCGGCACACAGCAGAGCCGGCACAGCGCGCTGCCTCCTGCTCCTGCTAGTGTGCCTGGCATGTAAGGAGCGCAGCGGGGACAGCAGACAGCGGCCCACCACACCGTGCCCCTGCTTCTAGGTACGGCCGCAGCACATAGCAGGGAGCATTAGCACACCTCTGACCCCGGAAGTTCAAGCGGCCGCTGGTACTTCCAAGGTCAATCAGCGTCCTGTGCCCGCAGTTTGTTTTTGCGTCTTAACGACGCAGATGCAAATAAATAGCGGTGCCCCCCCCCGAAAACACAGCTGATTTATTAGACTGTCTTTACGGAGGGGGAGAGGGTGTGAAAAAAAAAAATGCTGACAGGTGCCTAGTGCCAAGTATGGTGGGGGCCCCCTTAGAAGCTCTTTTGGTGGGGGCCCCTGGGCTCCAGCCCCGCCTGCCCCGCCTATAATCCGGCCCTGCTGATACACTCAAGGCTGAAAGGGCACACAGAGTGGGACCCCCAGCTCAGCACACAAGTGCAAACACACCTCCAAGACCCAGGCCAGTGATTGTCAGATATTTGAACTTTGTGGATAAAACTAACATCTTACAAGCATTTCGGAAGAAGACATCCCCCACGGTGGTAAGAGGACATAAGATTCTGATATTCAGTGACTATTCGTCGGAGGTCACAAAGAAAAGAAGAGCCTTCAGCGATGTCTGCACAGAGCTTTTCAGAAAGAAGATAAAATTTGCTTTGCAATTCCCGGCCATCCTTAAAATCTTTGCCCCAGGAGGAGGTACAGAGACATTCACGGCCCCTGATCAGGCAAGACGCTATGTGGACAAGACTTTTGCAAAATCGTCACCCCTGGCAAAGAGTGGGGATGCTACTCCCCAGAGGGGGTGAAGACATAAAATAGCCCATACAGGGGCAAAATTGCTAATGTTCAATGTGGAGTATTGATGCTGTTTGTAAAGGAGCAATGGGGGAGGGGGATTTGTATGGGGGTCTGGAGTTCATGATGTGGGCCTGAAAGCGTTAACTCTACCATAACCCAGACACCCCCAGTCCCTCTCCATACCCCCGCTTCTCCCTTTTTTTTTTTTCTTCTTCTTCTTTCTTCCTCTTTCCTTCTTCTTTCCCTGTCTTGCCCAACCTCTTTATTATCCCATCACCCAAACACACCCCCTCCCACACATAACTGCCTCCCTTTACCCCTATACCCACACTCCCCTCCCACGCCTTCCAACTACACTCCCCCACCCACAAACTACTTTCCACCCCCTCCCACCCACACCCCCTTTTGCCACCCACAAACAAACTTTCACCTGCCCCTCCCCCGACTACACACTTTCTCCCACCCACAAACTACCTACCACCCAATCCGTCCCAATCAACTCCCCCATCCCATTCACACCTCCCCCATTCACAACCCTTCTCCTTCCCATAACCATCCTCTGGACCCCTACTCCATTCTTCCCTCCTTTCTTCCTCTTGTTTCCTTTTTATTTCTTTTCTTTTCCTTCATCTCTCCTGGGAATGAGCCTCGCTATACTGGGTCGAGGTTCAACCTACTTTCAGTCCTCAGGGCTTGTGGATACTTGTATATATTTCTGAAGCTATGTTTAGCATGCCTTTAAGTGAAGTGTGGAAGCTCAAGAAAGCGAAACTATTTCGAGAAGCGAAAGAGGGATCAGTAGGAGTCCCTACATACATGCGGGAAAAAAGTGAAGTCCGCAACTGTGTTTTCCTACAAAGGATATAGGATAGCGGTGTTATTTTCTTGGTTTAATTGACTTTTTTTTTGCACCACCAGAGAGAGACGCGGTGGACAGGTTTTAAGAAGGATTTAGTTAAGATAGGATAAGAAGTAAGATTTCAAGTAATATATAAGGATGCGAATTGTGTCATGGAACGTTAAAGGCCTGCAGTCGCCACACAAAAGACGAATGATATTGAGGCACTTAAAGAAGCTTAAAGTAGACATTGCCCTACTTCAGGAGACCCATTTGAAAAATCAGGATTTCACCAGAATGTGCAAAATGTGGGTGGGAGAAGTGATGTGATCCTCAGCCCAAAATATTAAAGCAGGTGTGTTAATACTACTCCATAAGCAGGCAAATTGTAAGGTAATAACACAGGAAAATGATGGAGATGGGAGAATACAAAAAGCTTTGGCTTGATACCCCATGTGGACGACTCAAAATCTATAATGTACAGTTAGGTCCAGAAATATTTGGACAGTGACACAATTTTCGCGAGTTGGGCTCTGCATGCCACCACATTGGATTTGAAATGAAACCTCTACAACAGAATTCAAGGGCAGATTGTAACGTTTAATTTGAAGGTTTGAACAAAAATATCTGATAGAAATTGTAGGAATTGTACACATTTCTTTACAAACACTCCACATTTTAGGAGGTCAAAAGTAATTGGGCAAATAAACCAAACCCAAACAAAATATTTTTATTTTCAATATTTTGTTGCGAATCCTTTGGAGGCAATCACTGCCTTAAGTCTGGAACCCATGGACATCACCAAACGCTGGGTCTCCTCCTTCTTAATGCTTTGCCAGGCCTTTACAGCTGCAGCCTTCAGGTCTTGCTTGTTTGTGGGTCTTTCTGTCTTAAGTCTGGATTTGCGCAAGTGAAATGCATGCTCAATTGGGTTAAGATCTGGTGATTGACTTGGCCATTGCAGAATGTTCCACTTTTTTGCACTCATGAACTCCTGGGTAGCTTTGGCTGTATGCTTGGGGTCATTGTCCATCTGTACTATAAAGCGCCGTCCGATCAACTTTGCGGCATTTGGCTGAATCTGGGCTGAAAGTATATCCCGGTACACTTCAGAATTCATCCGGCTACTCTTGTCTGCTATTATGTCATCAATAAACACAAGTGACCCAGTGCCATTGAAAGCCATGCATGCCCATGCCATCACGTTGCCTCCACCATGTTTTACAGAGGATGTGGTGTGCCTTGGATCATGTGCCGTTCCCTTTCTTCTCCAAACTTTTTTTCTTCCCATCATTCTGGTACAGGTTGATCTTGGTCTCATCTGTCCATAGAATACTTTTCCAGAACTGAGCTGGCTTCATGAGGTGTTTTCAGCAAATTTAACTCTGGCCTGTCTATTTTTGGAATTGATGAATGGTTTGCATCTAGATGTGAACCCTTTGTATTTACTTTCATGGAGTCTTCTCTTTACTGTTGACTTAGAGACAGATACACCTACTTCACTGAGAGTGTTCTGGACTTCAGTTGATGTTGTGAACGGGTTCTTCTTCACCAAAGAAAGTATGTGGCGATCATCCACCACTGTTGTCATCCGTGGACACCCAGGCCTTTTTGAGTTCCCAAGCTCACCAGTCAATTCCTTTTTTCTCAGAATGTACCCGACTGTTGATTTTGCTACTCCAAGCATGTCTGCTATCTCTCTGATGGATTTTTTCTTTTTTTTCAGCCTCAGGATCTTCTGCTTCACCTCAATTGAGAGTTCCTTAGACCGCATGTTGTCTGGTCACAGCAACAACTTCCAAATGCAAAACCACACACCTGTAATCAACCCCAGACCTTTTAACTACTTCATTGATTACAGGTTAACGAGGGAGACGCCTTCAGAGTTAATTGCAGCCCTTAGAGTCCCTTGTCCAATTACTTTTGGTCCCTTGAAAAAGAGGAGGCTTTGCATTACAGAGCTATGATTCCTAAACCCTTTCTCCGATTTGGATGTGAAAACTCTCATATTGCAGCTGGGAGTGTGCACTTTCAGCCCATATTATATATAATTGTATTTCTGAACATGTTTTTGTAAACAGCTAAAATAACAAAACTTGTGTCACTGTCCAAATATTTCTGGCCCTGACTGTATATGCACCAAATGAGAGTAATAAGATTTTCTTCCAGGAATTGGAGAGGCAGGTTTTGGAGGACCCTGAGAGGAACATAATAATAGGAGGGGATCTTAATACGGTAATGAACGTCAAAGAAGATAGGTCGGGCACAGGACACAAACGCATGGTAGCCAGGACACATGACAGGGTGCTGAATCTATTCACAGAACATACTAGCGTAATAGATGCTTGGTGAAACTCACACCCGGCAGACCGAGAGTACACTCATTTCTCCCACGTCCATAGCACATGGTCCAGAATAGATTATTTTCTACTAACATAGGGTCTACTCAACAAAATGAGGAGGATCAACATACAAGATCTGGTGATATCAGATCACGCCCCATTACTCCTAGACCTAGAAGAAACCTACCCCAAGGGAACAGACATACTGTGGCGATTCCCTTCACACTTAGCCCAGGACGAGAACTTCCAAAAACTGTTGAAAATGTGGTGGCAGGAATATACATGGGATAATAAGGAGCATGAGGAGAACTCCCATTTATACTGGGACGCAGCTAAGGCAGTACGAAGGGGAAGAATAATGGGATATGTGAAAGCATTGCGAAACAAAACAACTAAAGCATACACTGAAGCCAGCAGAAGGACCAGAGAAGCATACACAAACTACATTAATAATCCATCTATTGGTAATAGGAACAAGTGGATAAAAGAGAAAGCAGAATTTGACTTGTGGGTGGACAGGGCAGAGAAGATGAGGGGCCAGAGAATTGCATCACATTATTTTAGATTCGGGAACAAGGCAGGTTCACTTCTGGCACGAATGACAAAGGGAATAACTCATTTAACATCCATAACTCATTTGAGGGACCCATCTGGGGCTAGCCACAATGACCCAAAGAAAGTCAATGACATATTTGGAGAATTCTACAAAAAATTGTATGAACAAGGGCCAGCAAATGACACAGAAGGAGGCATCTTCCTAAACAATCTGTCATTACCCACAATTACGGAATCGGACAGGGAAATGTTAAATGCCCCAATAAAAGAGGAGGAAGTGAGAACAGTTGTGAAAACCCTTAAAAATAACAAGGCCCCAGGCCCCGATGGAATGACGGGGGAATTTTATAAAATACTACAGGAAGATGTTATGCCCACTTTAGTTTTCAACTACACGCTCCAAAAAAAAATTCTACTACAGTCTGGCCATATGGCGTATATAAAGGTAATACACAAACAAGGAAAAGACCCCTCGGACCCTTCATCATACAGGCCCATATCGCTGATAAATCAAGACATTAAAATAATCTCTAAAATCCTGGCAGACCGGCTAGCATTGATCCTCCCATCGATAGTAGGACCACATCAAGTGGGGTTCATTAGAAATAGGTCAGCAGTATTCAACATTCGCACAGTGTTGGCGTACTAGATGGAACAAAAAGACCGGGCCTGATAAAGGGGAACCCTGCGTTATTGGCCTTAGACGCGGAAAAGGCCTTTGACAATGTAAATTGGCATTGGTAGGGCTAGTATTAGATAAATTTGGCATAATGGGTACTTTTCGGAACTATATGGAGGCACTTTACGCTACGCCTGAAGCTAGAATTTCCACAATGGGCTTTCTGTGAAAATCTTTTCAGCTACAGAAGGGGACTAGGCAGGGGTGCCCCCTGTCCCCTCTTCTGTTTGACTTGGCCCTTGAACCACTAGCCCAATACTTAATAAAATCAGAAGATTTCTCAGGAATCAAGGTGGGGAATAGTGAGATAAAACTAACCTGCTTTGCAGACGATATGCTTTTATTTATGTCAGACCCAGACAACCATCTGAAGAAGGTAATAGACAAACTGGCGTACTTTGGCTCCTTTTCAGGCTACAGGATAAATATCAGTAAAAGTCAGATTCTATATTTGACACCCCTGGGAAATAGGCAAGGTGAGGGAATAAAAGTAGCCAGAACCCCCCTTTACATCACTTATTTAGGAATTAAAATAGGCAGAGACTCAATGTCATTATATAGACTTAACTATCCACACCTTATTGAAAAAATAACTAAAGAGCTAGACAGGTGACAAAATCTTTCCCTGTCCCTGTTTGGCAGAGCACATCTGATAAAGATGATCAGCTTCTCCCGCTTGCTCTATCCTCTACAAACTATTCCCTTACTGCTGAAACACACCGATATCAACAAGTTGCAAAAAGCGTTTGTAAAGTTTTTATCACACAGGTAGAAGAAAAGACCGGGTTTATGCCGCGCTGAAAACCACTGATGCGTGTAAATTAAAAGATTTCCTTTTTATTGGATAGTTCCTACGCGTTTCAGAGACATCCGTCTCCTTCCTCAGGAAAAGAAATCATATTACAGCAAGGCCGCTTGGACCTATATATAAGGAGCAAACAGCCATGTATGCATTAAGGACTGCCTGTATGACTCAGAGCTGATGACTCAGAGCCACATGGTAAAAAAAAAAAAAAAAAGGGGGAGATGGAACGATCGTGAATAACAGAAAAAAGTGTCTGATAGAGCATGATCCCAAGAAACATGGATAATTCCAACAAAGGGAGTACTGAAGAAATAAAAAATAAATAAATAAATGAATGAATAAAGACATGAAAACACTTGTTCCTCGTGTTATTTAATAAAGTCAGGGGGGGGAAGAAATGTGAGGGATGTGTTCAAGATGGTGTGCGAACCTATGAAGTATAGGTGAATTTATTAGTGTTTAGTCCTCTACTCTACATGGGGATACAGAGATTTAGAGTGAAAAATCAAAACAATGTGTAAAAAAGTATATATATATATATATTGAACTATATATGGGGATACAGCGATCGTGAGTGAATATCCAGAGGGACGTGAAAAAAATCTTTTTAAATTTATTTATTTATAAATAAAACTATAAAGAATGAGGAACTGCAAGGGCACTGCGATTGAAAATTATTTTGATTAAAAATGTTTATAATGTCCGACAATGACAAAAAGAGCGGGCTCAGTGAGGAAACCACTAAAAAAGAGGGGGTTGGGGACATTTATATAAAAATGACGTCCAGGGATTTTTACTTTCTAATGCTTAGTATGCATTCTATTTTTGAAAAGGAGACATGCTCCGATAATAAGTGAGTGAGTGGAAAAAAAAAAAAAAGTTTACCAAATGCATGTAGCAGTCATTTGCATGAAGAGTAAGAGTATTAACGAGAGATGGAGGAACATAGGGGACTAATACAGAAACGCAATAGAAATAAATAATAAATGGTAAAACAATAAGACTATACTTATTGTAGATATATATAGGACAGTGTCAATATAAAAGTACATACAATAAAACAGAATAAATGGGTAAAAAGTTTGTTAGCACTAGATATAAAAACAACGGCCAAGCCACTATATAAAACCAGATAAAAGGGTACTTCATAACTGATAGGGGATAAAAACGAATTAATAAAACAAGTCAGTGACCTCATTTAGACCAAAGGGTTTTAATGTATTTAGTTTGTTGATCCAAAAGGTCTCCTTTCTGCTCAGGGTTTCCATTCTATTGGGGGCATTTGGGGCTATCTGCTCTATTGGTGTAATATTAAAAACCATCCCCTTATTGTGTTTCAGAGCGCAATGCTTAGAGAGTCCGTGGAGCATATAGCCTATCTTCACATTGTGCCTATGTGAATTTAGCCTATTGTGGAGGGCCTGACTCGTCCTTCCTACATATTGTTTTCCGCACACACAGTCTACTAAATATATAACAAAGTCCGACTGGCATGTTAAACGACTTCTGATGGGGAAATTTTCTGAGCCCCCCTGAGAGCAGAAAGTGGTCCTTTTGTGGCAAATACTTTTACAACAGAGACAATTTTTGAGACCGCATCTATAGGAGCCAATTATGGTAGCTATTTTTTTCATCAGCAGAGGTGCTTTTAACCTGCTGGGAGCTATAATATTCTTGATGGTCGGCGCCCTTCTAAAAGTAACCCCTGGGCGAGCAGGTAACATATTTCTAAGAATGGGGTCACTTAGTAATATCCCCCAGTGTCTGGAAAAAATATTTCTAATGGTTACATTGTCACTGCTGTAAGTAGTGATGAAGTTAGCAGAGAAATCGCCCTTTCCAGCAGCATTAAAAATCCCTCTTGTACCCGAGATAGATGCGGTCTTTTTGGGTTTCAGCATGTCTGTTTGTTTCAATTTGGCTGTTTCTAGGCAAGCTTTTTTCATCAAAGACCTGGGGAAGTCCTTCTCAATGAAGCGATCCCTCAAAATCCCAACCTGTTCTTTAAAATCAGCATCTAAGGTACAATTCCTTCTAATCCGTTTATACTGATTTATGGGGATGTTGTGCAACCACTTAGCATAGTGTTCACTGTGATTGTGAATGTAACTGTTCGCATCTACTTTCTTAAAGAAAGTTTTTGTAAGAATTTTGTGGTCTTGATGAAATATGGTGAGGTCCAGGAAGTGTGTCTCCTTTTCATGCACAGTGGGGGCAAATTGCAAGCCCCAATCATTATTATTTAGGGTGCTGAGGAAGGATTCTAAATTATTATGTTTACTGTCCCTGATGATGAACAGATCATCTATAAATCTTTTGTAGACTATGATGCTGCTATCAAAAATCCCATTTTCGATGTGTAATAATTCAAAGACCCCCATAAATAAATTTGCGTATGAACAAGCTGCTTTCGAGCCCATGGCTGTGCCAAGGCACTGGTGATACAGTTTGCCATCAAAAGTGAAAAAATTATTATTGAGAATGAAGCTCATTCCCTCCACTAAAAAATCTTTTTGGGGTTGTGGGATTCTGCTGTCGTTCTCAAGAAAATATGAGAAACAAAAAAGTCCTAGGTGATGGTGAATATTAGAATACAGGGATGCTACATCAATAGTAAGAAATGTGTAGGAATCCTTCCATGGTATATCCTTTATAAGGTCAATGAGATGGGCTGAATCCCTAAGGTGGCTATTTAAACTAGAGACATGTGGTTGCATGATTTGGTCAATATAATTTGCTAAATTAGCCGTCAGGGAATCTATACCAGATATTATGGGCCTCCCCGGGGGATTTACCAGACTTTTATGGATTTTGGGAAGGTGGTAGAAAAATGCCATACTGGGGTCCTTTACTTGTAGAAATCTCTTTTCAGATGAGTTTAAAATATTTAGATCCACTGCTTTTTGTATCAAGATCTTATAGGCTGAAATAGCTGATTCATAGCAATTTTTATCTACTGTCTCATAGTACAAGGGATCAGATAATATTCTGGACGCCTCTTTAAGGTAATCAGTTCTATTTTGGATTACAATCCCCCCCCCTTTGTCAGCCGCCCGTATGACTATATCAGGATTTTTCTTGAGATCATTCAGGGCTGTTCTTTCAGCATTTGAGAGGTTATATTTGAGTTTCCTTCTACTGTTCGTTACCTCCTTTAGATCTGCTAATATTAAATCACTGAAGGTTTTGATAAAATGCCCCTTACTTTCTGTGGGATAAAATCTGGATTTTGGTTTAACCATAGTGTGACAAAAGGGGTCTGGTTCTTCTATAGGGGCGGGGGTAGCATCCCCTTTCAATAAAAAGTGCCTCTTTAGGGTGAGCTTTCTTATATAGCTCTGTACGTCCAGAAATATATCAAAATCCTTGGATTTATAGGATGGGCAAAATGAAAGACCTTTATTAAGTACCCTTAATTCTCCTTCGTTTAAAACATAATCCGAAAAGTTAAAAATATTAGTGGTGGGACCTATTGATACCAGATTCATTGGTTAGGCAACCCTTTTTTCTTTTTTGTTTGTGCCTGTGCCCTGCTCGGACTCCTCTATTGTATTTTTTCGCTTTTTGGTGGATCTTGGTATCAGAAAATCCGTAATTGTCCCCCCTCTCTGGCTCTTGGCTGGGGGCAAAAAGGGTACCAAAGGTGTTACTTTATTGGAATTATCTATGGTTATTTTGTCGTTACCCATAGGCCTGTCAGGTGCAGCGACCGTATCCTGTACTGCACTCTGTACTGCAATCTGTGCTGTAGGAAGGGGAATGTAGTCGTCATGGGTGGACAGGTCCAGTAGATCAATGAAATCTTGGTCTTGTGTGATATCCTTTTCTCCTAATGTATCATTTAAACCAGGTGACAATAATGCCCTTTCATTCCTGATTTTTTCTATTTGTAACCTGATCTTGGCAAGGTGTTCCCTAGTCTCCTCAAGAGTTTTAGGGCCAGAGGGGTCAGTACAGCTCCTAGAGGTGGAGGGAGGGGTGGTCCCTTTGGTGCAAGATGGTCTGTCTATGTTGGATTGCAGGAAGACCTCATCCACCAAAAGGTCAATCTTGTCTGGGGGTCTATTGATACCATTAGTATCGGTTGTTTTTATGGTGTTTTTTGTGGTTACAGGGATAGTATCATTGGTTTTTAGATTTTTGTCATTATTATTCTGCTTATGAAACCTGCTATTAACAAAGCTCCTTTTACTGCTGTGATTATTATTAGTTGAGCTGTGTCTCCTAAAGCTCATTTTTCTAACAGGGAGATCTCCTGCGGGGGGGGCTACATTTGCCCGAGTTTTCTCTTGCCTGTCCCTTTGGAGCTTTCTAGATTTTCTAATGATTGTATCGTGTTCTAATTGCAGCAGACGTGTATTTATACTAGAATTTAAATTCCTATACTCAGGATGTAGCATATAGAGAGTAAGTTTACTATACAAATCAGAAATTTTTGCAGCAGATGCTACAGCAATGCTGGATCTTTTCTCATGAAGGCATAACAACATACCTTGCATGCAGTTCATAAAGAGTCCATCCCATTTAGCCGTGAAGGTAGGGTCCTGTGGAAACGGAGAACTGCGATGGATTTGCAGCCCCCTAGGGCAGAGTTTTTCTTCCATGTAAATGGACAAAAACCTTGCATCAAGACTATAGTGCAGTTCCTCTTTCAAAAGGTCCTCAAGAGAGTGAAAGAGTTTCTTCATATTGGAGGTTTCCTCCTCTGTGAAGGATAATCCTGCATCCATAACGGTGTCCTCAACGAAATCCTCTGGAGATCCGACCGTTTGTAGTATGAGCCTTTCTCTGGAGGATAGGCGGTTTTCAAAGTAATCCATGATGTCTGCGTACAATGTAGTCAAGGACCCTCTGCAGCCGGTTTTCCCACAAAGAAGGATGAGGTCAGAGAGCCAAATCCTGGTGTCCAGAGACCTTGTAAAACTGTAAAGGGGAAAAAAGCGCAATAGGGTCTTACCCGGTATGAGGGTGGACAAACAAGACAAAGAAGCACTCACCTGGTGAGGTTGTGCCAGTCACAACCCCTTATGATAGCCTGTGAGTGCCTGGTGGTTTAGCTGCAGCCCCGGGAGAGGAATTTTGTATCACACAGGTAGAAGAAAAGACCGGGTTTATGCCGCGCTGAAAACCACTGATGCGTGTAAATTAAAAGATTTCCTTTTTATTGGATAGTTCCTACGCGTTTCAGAGACATCCGTCTCCTTCCTCAGGAAAAGAAATCATATTACAGCAAGGCCGCTTGGACCTATATATAAGGAGCAAACAGCCATGTATGCATTAAGGACTGCCTGTATGACTCAGAGCTGATGACTCAGAGCCACATGGTAAAAAAAAAAAAAAAAAAAGGGGGAGATGGAACGATCGTGAATAACAGAAAAAAGTGTCTGATAGAGCATGATCCCAAGAAACATGGATAATTCCAACAAAGGGAGTACTGAAGAAATAAAAAATAAATAAATAAATGAATGAATAAAGACATGAAAACACTTGTTCCTCGTGTTATTTAATAAAGTCAGGGGGGGAAGAAATGTGAGGGATGTGTTCAAGATGGTGTGCGAACCTATGAAGTATAGGTGAATTTATTAGTGTTTAGTCCTCTACTCTACATGGGGATACAGAGATTTAGAGTGAAAAATCAAAACAATGTGTAAAAAAGTATATATATATATATATATATTGAACTATATATGGGGATACAGCGATCGTGAGTGAATATCCAGAGGGACGTGAAAAAAATCTTTTTAAATTTATTTATTTATAAATAAAACTATAAAGAATGAGGAACTGCAAGGGCACTGCGATTGAAAATTATTTTGATTAAAAATGTTTATAATGTCCGACAATGACAAAAAGAGCGGGCTCAGTGAGGAAACCACTAAAAAAGAGGGGGTTGGGGACATTTATATAAAAATGACGTCCAGGGATTTTTACTTTCTAATGCTTAGTATGCATTCTATTTGATTCTATGTGATTTTTTTTGCTGTCTCTCTGCACTCTTTGCACTCATTGCCGCTAGATTGACAAAACCTCCCTGTCTGCTTGTCTAGCGCAAGCGCATTGTATCTGGCTTGCACTGTAGTGAACTCTGGTGTCACCCCTCGTTTCCTTGAACTTGTATCACCTCTATTGTGCAAGTGCCCTAGTTTTTTTTTTTTTTTTTTTTTTTTCCACTCACTCACTTATTACCGGAGCATGTCTCCTTTTCAAAAATAGAATGCATACTAAGCATTAGAAAGTAAAAATCCCTGGACGTCATTTTTATATAAATGTCCCCAACCCCCTCTTTTTTAGTGGTTTCCTCACTGAGCCCGCTCTTTTTGTCATTGTCGGACATTATAAACATTTTTAATCAAAATAATTTTCAATCGCAGTGCCCTTGCAGTTCCTCATTCTTTATAGTTTTATTTATAAATAAATAAATTTAAAAAGATTTTTTTCACGTCCCTCTGGATATTCACTCACGATCGCTGTATCCCCATATATAGTTCAATATATATATATATACTTTTTTACACATTGTTTTGATTTTTCACTCTAAATCTCTGTATCCCCATGTAGAGTAGAGGACTAAACACTAATAAATTCACCTATACTTCATAGGTTCGCACACCATCTTGAACACATCCCTCACATTTCTTCCCCCCCTGACTTTATTAAATAACACGAGGAACAAGTGTTTTCATGTCTTTATTCATTCATTTATTTATTTATTTTTTATTTCTTCAGTACTCCCTTTGTTGGAATTATCCATGTTTCTTGGGATCATGCTCTATCAGACACTTTTTTCTGTTATTCACGATCGTTCCATCTCCCCCTTTTTTTTTTCTTTTTTTTTTTTTTTTTTTTTTTTACCATGTGGCTCTGAGTCATCAGCTCTGAGTCATACAGGCAGTCCTTAATGCATACATGGCTGTTTGCTCCTTATATATAGGTCCAAGCGGCCTTGCTGTAATATGATTTATTTTCCTGAGGAAGGAGACGGATGTCTCTGAAACGCGTAGGAACTATCCAATAAAAAGGAAATCTTTTAATTTACACGCATCAGTGGTTTTCAGCGCGGCATAAACCCGGTCTTTTCTTCTACCTGTGTGATACAAAATTCCTCTCCCGGGGCTGCAGCTAAACCACCAGGCACTCACAGGCTATCATAAGGGGTTGTGACTGGCACAACCTCACCAAGTGAGTGCTTCTTTGTCTTGTTTGTCCACCCTCATACCGGGTAAGACCCTATTGCGCTTTTTTCCCCTTTACAGTTGTAAAGTTTTTATGGCAGGGAAAGAGACCAAGAGTATCCTACTCAAAGCTGTGTCTACAGAAAAAAGATGGAGGGGTACAAATGCCCATGATTAGATTGTACAACTTAGCGGCGCTTGCCAGACATATAAAAGACTGGATCAATGGGACAACCTTCTTTTCTAACGTTCAGCTGGAGAGGAAGCTAACAAGCCCTTTTAACTTGGTAGCGGTATTACATATGAAGCTACATAAAATACCAACGTACGTGAAACAGAGCTGTTTAATAAAGGACACGGTGGGGGCCTGGAGAGCACTGAGAAAACTGTATAGACTCCCTTATTGTCTTTCAAAATTTACCCCGTTGTGGGAGGATCCAAATTTTATTCAAGGGTCTCAAAACAAATTATTTCAAGGATGGAAGCAGAGGGGGATACGGAGGTTGGGTGATTTACTGAAAACAGAGGAGGGAAGAGTTCTGAGCTGGGCAGAGGTATCGGAAAAATTTAACATGGAAAATCACCATTACCTACAATATTTACAAATAACAACACATTACACATCAGTGGTAAAAGACGTCGGGAAGGCTGAGAAGGGGAGTTTTGATGTATTGATTGGTCAGGGTGTGGGACATGAATCCCTTTCGATCATATACCAACGATTGAGAGATCAAGTACAGGGCCCCTGGAAAGAGGAAATATTTAAAACCTGGGAGACTGCTCTAGGCGATCCGGACATCTATGATAAAATTCTAAGGGGGTTGGAATCTGTTAAGAAAGTAATGATAAACGAACAATGGAGGGAGATGCGTTATGTACTAGCTTAAATTGCAACATACGCCTTTAATATATCACATGGCAGCTCACCAGTGCATTTCTTGGCCCATTGCCCTAAATGTGGACTCCATAAAGCAAAACTGTTTCACTGCATATGGGAATGCCCACCAGTGAGGGGGGTATGGGAGGAAGCGGTGGCATACATATTGAGGATTTGGAAAGTAGTTATACCTGTCACCCCTCAGGCCTGTTTGTTTCACTGTATAGAAGCCCCTACGGAAACTGACAGAGCAAGTGCTCACATTCCAGATGTAAAACACGTAGTATTGCTTGTAGTCAAGAAATGCCTACTTAGGAATTGGCTGATGAGACAGATTCCAAGAAATACAGAAATAGTTGATACCCTAAAAACAATAATGATGTACGACAAACTGGATTCGGAGAAACATAAGGAGAAGTCCACTAAAAGATTCTTCAAAAAGTGGAGAACATTTATTGAGCAAAGCTTCACACAGACGGAAATCACCCAGTTAATTAAAGCATTTGAACACACGTCTTGGTATTGTTTGCAAGACACTGCAGGGACACTAGGGACACTGAAGGTAGGGAGCATCCAAAGGACCAACTGAAGGGAACAAATAGGTTAGGTTGTTAAGTTAAAGTAAATTATTGTTAAGATAATTCTATGGAGATGAAATTGTTGTGACAATGAAAAAGAAAATGATGTAACAGAAGCATTGTACGATCCGGAGACATTTTATGGAATGTAACAACATGTTCTCTTGTTGATGATATGTGCTTGCTGACATCAAATAAAATATGTTTTAAAAAAAAAAAACTGCCTCCATTAAAGCGAATGGAGCTGGGAGCCACAGTGCAGCCAGAACTTCAGAAGAATGCGCAGCCACGCCCTTATATGGAATGTTGGCGTATCACAATGCAGCCAGGGAAAGAAACAGACACAGACAGTGAAAGAAACAGACATAGACAGGGTAAGAGACAGACACAAAGACAGACACAGACAAAGAGACAGACTGAAAGGGAAAGAGACAGACAGGGAAAGAGAGGGCAAGAGACAGACAGGGAAAGAGACAGACAGGGAAAGAGACAGACAGGGAAAGAGACAGACAGGGAAAGAGACAGACAGGGAAAGAGACAGACAGACGGAAAAAGAGATTGAGACAGACTGAGGAGAAAGAGACAGACGGAGAAAGAGAGAGAGAGACAGAGAGATATATACAGAGGGGGAGACAGAGAATGGGAGAGAAACAGAGAGACAGTTACTATCCTGGGCAGCGCCGGGTGCTATGTTGTGAGGCGAAATTTTAACCCCGCTCGTTACAATTTACCAATCAATTTTGCCCCTATCTACATAATGGGGAAAAAGTGAAACGAAAAGTGTTGGGGGCAAATTGACAGCTGCCAGATGTGAACAAGGGGGACTTAAAGAATGAGAGCGATGGCTCCAAAGAGTATATACAGTACAGTTGCTAAGGTGGTGCCCCGACATGGGATACTCACCACACTCGGGGATATGAACACACACACACAAAATGCGCCACACACTACCACGCACTTGAACACATATACCACCCTCAGCACACATCTCACCACACATACACCAACCTCGCCACATAATCGCCCTAAAACACACACAAGTCTGGTATTATCCTTCACAAATAAAAATCTGATTAATAAGCAGCCAAACTACAAGAACAACAAATGTACCACATAGGAAATACGGCAGCTGTCAGTCACATGACCTGTCTATTATGTGTATGTGTGAGCTAATATATACTGTCAGGGGGAGGGCTTTCTGTTGCCTGGAGATTTATCAGGCTGCCAATAGCAACCAATCACAGCTTAGCTTCTATTTTGCTACAGTTAATTAATCTGAGCTCTGATTGGTTAATATAGGCAACAATTTAATAATTTCTATCTATTTGTTTTTTTTGTGTGCAGAATACATTTTTGTTAATACATTCTATTTTGTTAACAGCAGTTATTAACCCGGGCGAAGCCGGGTAGTACAGCTAGTATATATATAAATATATATATATATATATATATATATATATATACACGCGCACATATATACACATACAGTTTCCAAGGACCAGCCTAGATGATAGTCTAGTGCTCTTGGAGCTAAATAACATTTTTATTTTTATATATATATATATAGTGTGCTAAGATGAAAAGTTATTGCGCTAATAAACCTTCCCGCTTACGTAAAGCTTGGCTTGCTTTTCAGTTATATGAGCTGTTCTGCTATGGGCTGCAAAGCGAGGTCAAGAGCTCGGATGAGATGTGATCAAAGCTTTGCATCCAGCACTCTGTGATCTGTAAATAGCCCTATATATCTACAAGAGAGAAAGCCATGCTCATGTGTTGATTGGCAGATGTACGTTCATACTGAAAGGCAAAAATCCTCTTTGAATCAAGTTCAAAGCCAATAGTTTTCCAGCAAAGGATGTCCCAGAGAAGCCAGTGTTAATAGCCATTGTTATAGTGTATGTGCAGATGTATACAATGTAGTGTGGCGACAGCTGCAGCAAAGTACCAAATCCTGCAGAGTCACAGACGCCCAACCTTTTCATCTCATCAGGATATTCCAATAGCTATAGCACATGTATGGTTCACACTACTATCGTTTTTGACCTCCATGCTGTTACCATGAACTTTATTCATATACACTGCCCTAATTTATCAAAACTGTTGGGAAAACTATTAGCAACCTATTATAATTCAGCTTTTTTTTTTTTTTGTTCAATTAAGAGAAAAGGAAGCTGAGTTGATTGGTATCGGTATGCACACAGTTTTCATAAATATGGGAGTATGTTGTATACAGGCAATGCCTGACCTTTGGGATATTTGCACATTATATGAACCAGAGTTTAAACCAGCTAAGTTGACACGTTGATTTTTTTGGTATCTACCAGAAAATCTACCACCAGATAATAAATAGGGAGAGAGAGATGATAGATAGCTAATAGAGAGATAAATAGATTATATATATATATATATATATATATAGAGAGAGAGAGAGAGAGATATGATAGAGTGTACAGCTATTAACTAAACAAATGAATAATTAAAAGAAAACAAATTACATGGGGTCCCCCCATTTTTGATAGCCAGCAAATGTAAAGCAGACAGCTGTGAGCTGATATTATCAGCAAGGAAAGGTACACAGTTATTGGGCCCTTCCCAGCCATAAAAATATACCAGCCTGCAGCCACCCGAGAAGTGCCAATTTTGCACTTTGCCTTGGCTCTTCACAATTTTACTGATTTGTTGGTTTTGGGTGTTGGTGTCAGCTGTGACTTGTCAAAAAATGCAGCTGGCATCAAGCCCTGGTGTTAGTAGTGGGGTTGTCTGATAGCTACCTTTCCATTACTAACACAGTAATAAAAAACTCAAGTGAGTCAACCAGTATGCACCAAAATTGGGAATGTGTAGACAAAACCTGGCATCAGAGATCGGTCAGTACATGCTTGAATATGATCAAGAGCATGTCCAGAAGGATTCAGGCAGTGTTAAAAGCCTAAAGATGGATTTACAAAATAAGAACAAAATAATAAAAATGATTAAAGTTAGATTTCTAAGAGCAAAAAGTAATAATACAGTGACATGACAAGAATCTGCATAACTAATCATACACTAAATAATTGCAAGTCAAATGTATGTATAAGATAGGCAAGATGATTGTCTATAAAATAATGGTAGTATCATATTCAAAGCTGTAGTGGATGGTGAGATATGGAACCTGAAAGTCAAAAGTTCAAAACATTGTTAATACAGAAAGAAAGAATCATCCAGTGGCAGCGCCTGTCCGTGCTCCAGGGAGAGGCCAGGAGTGAGCTTGTACACGGTGAGCTGATATACATAAATCAAAACATTGTTACCCGTTTGCTCGTCAGTGTATATCGGAGACTATATAGGAAGCTATTTGGGGCTCAAAATGTATTTAGGAAGCTATGTGGGGGCTCATACTGTATTTAGGAGGCTATGTGGGGGCTCATACTGAATTTAGGAGGCTATGTGGGGGCTCATACTGTATTTAGGAGGCTATGTGGGGGCTCATACTGTATTTAGGAGGCTATGTTGGGGCTCATACTGTATTTAGGAGGCTTTGTGGGGGCTCACACTACTGTATATATAGAGGACCTATGTAGGGGCTCACACTGTATATGGAGGGGCTATGTATGGGCTAATACGGTATGTAGGAGGCTGTTTGGGGGCTCATACTGTATATAGGGACTATGTGGGGGCTCATGTTTGTAGGGGGCTGTGTTTGGGCTCATACTTGTATGTAGGTGGGTTGTGCATGGGCTCATGCTGTATAATGCAATAACATGCTATTAAAACATCGCATTTACGCAAAAATAGTATAATTAAAAACGTAAGTTCTAGACGCAAAAAATAAGCAGCCATTGAGCCACAGATCCCAAAAAATGAGAACACTACAGGTCTCGGGAAATGGCGACAAAAGCGCTATTCTTTTTTTGGACAAGCATATGAATTTTTTTTCACCGCTTAGATAAAAGTAAAACTATATATGTTTTGTATCTACAAACATACTGACTTGGGGGGGAGGGGGAATCCTAATGCTGAGCCAGTGTTTCAAAGTAGTGAGCACAAAATATTAAAAACCTAAAAAACACTTTTTTGTTTGCAAATTCAACGCATTTGGAATTGTTTCCCATTTTCCAGTACAATATGGGGCAACGTGAATGGTGTAATTCAAAAGTACGAGTCATCCTGCAAAAAAACAAGCCCTCATATAGCTATATTGACGGAAAAATAAAAACGTTTTTAATCTTTACAGAGGTCTTCTGTACTGCTGCAGCAGAACCCATATTAACCTGCGTAATGGCTCTGATGCTCACTATCGGTCCTTGTCTGCCTTTATAACCTTTTCTTTAACCATATGAGTGCTGTGGTCAGTCAATGGTCTGGAGTGGTTTACTGTAGATTTCTAGGTTCTAATGCTATTTTATGCTATACTCTTTTGGCAAAGTTTTCTAGGATCTTGGAAAACTGATATAATATGTATATTAAAAATAGTGCAACATGTCTGTAGGAATTGTATAATAAGGAAGTGCTATTTATTCTTATGTATAGTATCTTTAGTGTCAGCTGCATAGGAGGAAATCCTTTTTGTCCCCCTGGGTTCACATCCAGAGCTTCCTGATCCAAGCGAAAAGAGTAAGAGATGACGTATGTACAGCTCTGTATTGGCCTTCAGGGTTCCAGACACTCTGACGTTCAGTGAACACTACAATAGTACGAAATCTGCTTTACAGCTTCCTGATGACACTTCCAACTCTCATCACAATAGCAGATAATGTAACAAATACATATTAATGACTTGTGGTTATTACCTAATGAAAGATGTTTGACTTGTGTAACCAAAGTCTGGTCTAAACCACCCTGGATGCTATAGTGGGAGTGTTGTGTTCCTTCCCTTGACCTAATACAGATATGTCACACACATATTTATTACTCTTGTACGTATTTGTCGCCATTTTTAAATTGCTCCATTGCTTCGATAATGCAGTAATAAAGAATGTTTGGTGTGTACAGCTCCCTATTAGTCTCCAGACTACAAGCGAAACCTGCATAGTCAGATGTTAAAGATATTAGCTTTTACATATTTCTCCCTTATTTTTTGGTTACCTACTGAATGTATAGCACTAAAGCCCCCCATACACTCTAGAGGTCTGTCAGCCGAATGATGGTTTGTTGGCCAAAAGCTATCTTGCCTGACACTGCCATATGCTGGAGCACTTTCTCAGCTGCGCGCTCATGTGCTCCATATGAGAGAGCCACAACGAGAGTATTCAGGCAGCCATTTATCTCTAAGAACAAAAGGAGTAGGAATCCAAAATTTGATGTGCTGGATCCTTATTTCCCCGGACAATCCATTTTCTGGGACCCCATCAACAGCAAACTTGTCCAAACGCATCAATATCTGTTGGTTTGGCCAACATTAGTTTAATGTGTATAGAGGCCTTAGTAAATAGTGAAAAGAAGGAATAGAGTATAACTGCAGGATAAAAAGCCTGGAAGTAATCTTTCTTTAATCCAGATTATTTACAAAGTTGCTTTATTTCTAATTTTAGATGCAGTGAAAATTTCTATTAAGTGGACATGACTACTAAGGGTATCTTCCCATGATCGGTGTAACGCACATTCTGGATGCAGCGTTTTACAGTACAAGCAAGGTGGATGGGATTAATAGAAATCTCATGTCCACTGTGCTTCTTTTTTACTCTGCGTAAACTGTGGTGCGTTTTTCCACGGCATAGCATTACATCAAAAACGCATGTAATCCGCACTTAATTATGTCAATACCAGGAACTTTAAAAAGCAAAACAGCTTTATTTACAGTATAACACACCAAAGACAGTATAATACAGTATAATACACCAAAATATCAGAGATGTTGCAATACAACGATTGAATCAAGACACCCACCCATCCGAACTGCAATCACCTTGCATGAACAAGACTTCAATTTAGAGGAGAAATGGCGAGAACTTTGGGTTAATGTAGTAGAAGGTGATCCCCAAATGTTCCCTAATTTAGAAAACCCTCCACCAGGCTTCAATCTACCAAGGAAAACATGGGTTACTCTAAATCGTATCAGAACAAACTTTGGCGTCTGTGCAGATTTTATGTGTAAGTGGGGAAAATATGACTCTCCGACCTGTGACTGTGGAGCAGATCGTCAAACTATCCAGCACATTGTTGAGGAGTGCCCCCTGAGATCCTACCATGGTGACAAGAATGATTTCTATATTGTAAAAGATAACGCTATTGCATATATAGAAAATCTTGATATTCAAATTTGATTTTTATCCTTTTGATATTTTTTCAATCACTGTCTATTGTCTGGTGTTTATTTTTATATGATGGTAAGATATACGTTCATACGATTAAATTAAAAGCCAAAGAGAGACAAAAAAACAGTTCCAAAAACGCAATGAAAAAAACAGAAACGCAAGTAAACTAAGTTGCAGAGATGGTGCAAAAATTCTGCAGCATCAAAAACTCAATTGATTCTGAAC
This sequence comes from Anomaloglossus baeobatrachus, assembly GCF_048569485.1. NCBI lineage: Eukaryota > Metazoa > Chordata > Amphibia > Anura > Aromobatidae > Anomaloglossus > Anomaloglossus baeobatrachus. The sequence continues at coordinate 438,318,021 of NC_134358.1, read as the reverse complement.
ATGGGAATGTAGCATGAAGGGGGTTATCTAATCAACATTATCATTAATCCTCAGAACATCAGTTTGGTTTCACCATTGTCACGCTAGTGGGTGTGGAGCCATTGTGCCACGACCAGGCTTACCCTGGAGGGATGTGACTAAGTGCCTACCGGGTGTTCACTAGATCGGGACCGGAGACTGCAGCATGGAGTCGGGACCAAAGACTGGCAGGACCTTGTCGGGACCGGAGACTGGCAGTACGGAATCGGGACTGGAGACAGACAGGGTGGAGTCAGGACCGGAGACTGACAGGGTGGAGTCGGGACCGGAGACTGGCAAGGCAGAGTCGTGACCGGAGACTGGCAGGACATAGTCAGGACTGGAGACTGGCAGGACGTAGTCGGGACCGGAGACTGGTAGGACGGACCGGAGCAACACACAAAAGTAGCTTGTTAGGAAGCAGGCAACAGACAGGGGTTTTAGCATTTACTGACTCAGCAGAAACCTAATTGCTCAGGCAAGGAGCAGGGGAACAAGTAGGGCGGCTGTGGCAGTGAGTACGTTGGTGTCCCTCCCGGGTGGATGAAGCGAGATACTGAAGGGATGCTGGAGTTTCAACCATCATCCTACTGGAGGTGATAACATGCCATCCCATGCCATCCGTTAGTCTCATGACCAATTTAGTCAATCAGTAGCAGTCAGGAGACTATAAAGTTGCGACATCATCTCTTTCAGTCCCAGTGGATATTACCTCAGCCACTGGGATGCTGATAGGTAAGTAACACTTCTTTTATTATTTTATAACAGTTCCCTAATGTTGGGCAATTTAGAAAAAAGGATGGAAAGCTCTTTAATCTCTGCAGCATGGCTGTGCAGGACATCTTAATCTCATTAGTTTGACCTTACATATTGGCTTCTGATGTGTGATAAGCAATAATGAAGTTAGGTTTTATTTCTAGATATTTTTATGATGTGATGAATTTATTTAATCCCTTTGATTTGAGGCATTTACATGGACGCCAGTGTATTTAGCCTTGTATTTTTTGTGCAGCATGTTCCAATATCCCACTGGTTCCCTTTTAAGATGTTCTTCTTCACTGCTCAGAAGAACTGAGCTCACAGGGGAAAGCTTGCCTGCTTATAAACTAATAAGTACTATGGGGCCAAGTGTCTAACAACAGAAGGGTAAATTGTTTTCCTAGCAAATGCTGTTCTCCGCATTCCCTGAAATCCCCCGGCCATTTTTGAGGAGATGAAGGCTTTGACATTTGCACTAATGGTCACTATAGGGGACATTTATAAAATGAACTTTAGTTGTAAAGAAACCCTTTAAGTGATATTACTTTATAGAAACCAGTCAGCTAAGAAATGTTTTATACACGTCAATAGAAATGAAGGTCAAGGAAAGTTTAAATATGTGCGTTAGATACATCTCAGGAGATTTTTTGCTGGCTCTATTTCATAAAAGTTGCTTTTCTTTAATTGATTAAGTTTTTTTAAAAAAAGAGGTTGCACAGTAATGTTGGATTTGTGGGTTCTCTCAGGAGGTTATCCATATAGGTTAGTCAGTAAACAAGATAAGATAGTTTTGAATAAGCATGAACAGTATTCAACCTAGGCCCCTTTCACACATCAGTTTTTTGCTATCTGTCGCAATCCGTTGAAATGTGAAAAAAAACGGATTCAGCGCTGGATCCGATTTTTCATTGACTTGTATTAGCGATGGATTGTGATGGATGGGCTGATGTTGCATCCGTCGTACGATGGAGCCGTAGAAAAATGTTTGTGCGGTCTCTTTCTCTCTCTCCTGACCCTCAGGTTAGGTTGCTTTAGTTCTCCCTTATCCCAGAGATACTTTTAATGGTGAAGAAGTCTGGGCCGCCACCCTTGCCCTGATCTAATATCTTCTCTCCCCCACCCCAGGGGAGGGTTGAGACAGAATTGGTAGAACCCACAAAAATAGACAAACCGGGAAACCAAAACTTATCACACCTCAAGCACACTCGGAGTAACAAGACAATATAGGATAAGGAGGAAATAAAGAAGAGAGATGAAATAACTAGGCGATAAGAGAATTTCCGCAGCACTCAATAATTTACCAGCAATTGGTTCACAACAGCACACTGACTTGTGCAGCAAAAGCTATAGTTGGCACGGGAAGACAGTTTCCACTACCTTAAAAAGGCTAGGAGAAACTGATAGGTCTCCCACAACATGTGATTCTAGAGGTAACCAGCAGGCTAACAGAGATTAACTCCTGCTAGACCGATTACTAATGAGCACACAGCTGGTCAATGCCCGAGACTGTGTGTGCAATTCAGAAGCACCAGAGAAACCATAGTGTAGAGCAGGGGTCTCAAACTCGGCTGGGTGTATGGGCCGCACCAAGGAAAAAAATAATTTGGGGGGCCGCATTCTTTGCAGGACAAAGTGACATTTTTATTGCTACCATATATATTTTTTTACACACCTTTGGATGACTGATTTTCAACATTTTTCACTTTATTATTATAACAAATGTGCACATTCTTTGGTTAAATCTAAAAAAAAAAAATTTGATGTTAAAAAAAAGTCATGCCTTTTTTTTTTTTTTTTTTTTTTTACATTTTATCCCTTTCTTGTAACTAATAACTAATAGTGTTACAATTATCACTATATAGAAATGTTGGCCAACATCTTTTAGTAATGTTCCCTATCCTATAGTAATGTGCCCACCTTGTCCCCATCCTATAGTAATGACCCCAGCCTTGTCCCTATTCTATAGTAATGTCCCCATCCAATAGTATTATGCCCATCCTTGTAATGTCCCCATCTTTTAGTAATGTCCCCATCCTATAGTCATGTGCCCACCTTGTCCCCATCCTATAGTCATGTGCCCACCTTGTCCCCATCCTATAGTCATGTGCCCACCTTGTCCCTATTCTGTAGTCATGTGCCTACCTTGTCCCCCATCCTATAGTCATGTGCCCACCTTGTCCCCATCCTATAGTCCTGTGCCCACCTTGTCCCCATCCTATAGTCATGTGCCCACCTTGTCCCTATTCTGTAGTCATGTGCCTACCTTGTCCCCCATCATATAGTCATGTGCCCACCTTGTCCCCATGCTATAGTCATGTGCCCACCTTGTCCCCATCCTATAGTCATGTGCCCACCTTGTCCCCATGCTATAGTCATGTGCCCACCTTGTCCCCATCCTATAGACATGTGCCCACCTTGTCCCCATGCTATAGTCATGTGCCCACCTTGTCCCCATCCTATAGACATGTGCCCACCTTGTCCCCATCCTATAGTCATGTGCCCACCTTGTCCCCATGCTATAGTCATGTGCCCACCTTGTCCCCATCCTGTAGTCATGTGCCCACCTTGTCCCGATGCTATAGTCATGTGGCCACCTTGTCCCCATCCTATAGACATGTGCCCACCTTGTCCCCATCCTAGTCATGTGCCCACCTTTTCCCCATGCTATAGTCATGTGCCCACCTTGTCCCCATCCTCTAGACATGTGCCTACCTTGTCCCCATCCTATAGACATGTGCCCACCTTGTCCCCATGCTATAGACATATGCCCACCTTGTCCTCATCCTATAGACATGTGCCCACCTTGTCCCCATCCTATAGTCATGTGCCCACCTTGTCCCCATCCTATCGACATGTGCCCACCTTGTCTCCATGCTATAGTCATGTGCCCACCTTGTCCCCATCCTATAGACATGTGCCCACCTTGTCCCCATCCTATAGTCATGTGCCCACATTGTCCCCATCCTATAGACATGTGCCCACCTTTTCCCCATGCTATAGTCATGTGCCCACCTTGTCCCCATCCTCTAGACATGTGCCCACCTTGTCCCCATCCTATAGACATGTGCCCACCTTGTCCCCATGCTATAGACATATGCCCACCTTGTCCTCATCCTATAGACATGTGCCCACCTTGTCCCCATCCTATAGTCATGTGCCCACCTTGTCCCCATCCTATCGACATGTGCCCACCTTGTCTCCATGCTTTAGTCATGTGCCCACCTTGTCCCCATCCTATAGACATGTGCCCACCTTGTCCCCATCCTATAGTCATGTGCCCACCTTGTCCCCATCCTATAGACATGTGCCCACCTTGTCCCCATCCTATAGACATGTGCCCACCTTGTCCCCATCCTATAGACATGTGCCCACCTTGTCCCCATCCTATAGACATGTGCCCACCTTGTCCCCATCCTATAGACATGTGCCCACCTTGTCCCCATGCTATAGTCATGTGCCCACCTTGTCCCCATCCTATAGTAATGTGCCCACCTTGTCTCCATGCTATAGTCATGTGCCCACCTTGTCCCCATGCTATAGTCATGTGCCCACCTTGTCCCCATCCTATAGACATGTGCCCACCTTGTCCCCATCCTATAGTAATGTGCCCACCTTGTCTCCATCCTATAGTCATGTGCCCACCTTGTCCCCATCCTATAGACATGTGCCCACCTTGTCCCCATGCTATAGTCATGTGCCCACCTTGTCCCCATGCTATAGTCATGTGCCCACCTTGTCCCCATCCTATAGACATGTGCCCACCTTGTCCCCATCCTATAGTAATGTGCCCACCTTGTCTCCATCCTATAGTCATGTGCCCACCTTGTCCCCATCCTATAGACATGTGCCCACCTTGTCTCCATGCTATAGTCATGTGCCCACCTTGTCCCCATGCTATAGACATGTGCCCACCTTGTCCCCATCCTATAGACATGTGCCCACCTTGTCCCCATCCTATAGTCATGTGCCCACCTTGTCCCCATCCTATAGACATGTGCCCATCTTGTCTCCATGCTATAGTAATGTGCCCACCTTGTCCCCATGCTATAGTCATGTGCCCACCTTGTCCCCATGCTATAGTCATGTGCCCACCTTGTCCCCATCCTATAGTAATGTGCCCACCTTGTCTCCATGCTATAGTCATGTGCCCACCTTGTCCCCATCCTATAGACATGTGCCCACCTTGTCCCCATGCTATAGTCATGTGCCCACCTTGTCCCCATGCTATAGTCATGTGCCCACCTTGTCCCCATCCTATAGACATGTGCCCACCTTGTCCCCATCCTATAGACATGTGCCCACCTTGTCCCCATCCTATAGTCATGTGCCCACCTTGTCCCCATGCTATAGTCATGTGCCCACCTTGTCCCCATCCTATAGACATGTGCCCACCTTGTCCCTATTCTATAGTCATGTGCCCACCTTGTCCCCATCCTATAGACATGTGCCCACCTTGTCTCCATGCTATAGTAATGTGCCCACCTTGTCCCCATCCTATAGTCATGTGCCCACCTTGTCCCCATGCTATAGTCATGTGCCCACCTTGTCCCCATCCTATAGACATGTGCCCACCTTGTCCCTATTCTATAGTCATGTGCCCACCTTGTCCCCATCCTATAGACATGTGCCCACCTTGTCTCCATGCTATAGTCATGTGCCCACCTTGTCCCCATGCTATAGTCATGTGCCCACCTTGTCCCCATCCTATAGACATGTGCCCACCTTGTCCCCATCCTATAGACATGTGCCTACCTTGTCCCCATCCTATAGACATGTGCCCACCTTGTCCCTATTCTATAGTAAGGTGCCCACCTTGTCCCCATCCTATAGACATGTACCCACCTTGTCCCCATCCTATAGTCATGTGCCCACCTTGTCCCCATCCTATAGTCATGTGCCCACCTTGTCCCCATGCTATAGTCATGTGCCCACCTTGTCCCCATCCTATAGACATGTGCCCACCTTGTCCCTATTCTATAGTAATGTCCCCATCATGTAGTAATGGGTGGTGGGGGCAGTGGCGGCGGGTGAAAGGTGATAATTTACCGATCGTTCTCGGCTTCCACCCACAGATTCCTGAGTGAAGCTGAGGGGGCGGTCTCTGGCCCCAGATCCACAGTGATTGGACAGATCGGTCACAAGGCCGGTCTCTCCAATCAGAGCTGGGGGCGAGTGAAACTGAGGTCACCCAGCTCAAGCCAATGATCGGTGCTACAGCTGCACTGATCAGGGCTGGATTTCAATGTTACATCCATTTTCAATGGCTGTAACATTACAGTGGCTGTGATTGGTTGACGAACGCCGCACAGCCAATCACAGCCTCCGTAGGTCCAGGGAGGAGACACCACCCCTCCTGAGGTCCCCTCCTTCCCGAATCTAAGGTATTTGCTATTTGCAATGCAAACAGCGATCGCAGCCACCGGGGCTGCGATTTCACCATGACGTACTGGGTATGTCATGGGTCCTTAAGTACCAGGGAGCCATGATGTACCCAGTACGTCATAGGTCGCCAAGGGGTTAATGTGCCGCCCTTCACATACACAAAAAATAAAAAAACACCGTTCTTCTCACCTGTCCCGCGTTCCCTCGGCTCCTAACCTCTGCTTCTCGCTGTCTGCAGGCCGTGCCCCGGTGACTATCGCGGCCGGTGCAGGGACCGCAGCCCCTGGCAGCGATTTATGTCAGATCAGATGGTCAGGCCAGGAATTTTATGGCCAAGCTGGGCATCTCATCTCGGGTCATGAATGTCACATATTTTAGGTTTAGGTTTAGGCTATGTGCGCACGCTGCGTTTTTTCCTGCGTTTAAAACTGCAGCATGTCATTGTCAAAATGCGAAAATCAACAAAATCACTGCACTCTCCAGAGATTATATTGAAATATGTTTTTTATTTGTGAAGTTTGCCACTATATAAACGTTTCGGCCTTACTTTAGGGCTTGCTCCCTAGTCGCTGTTTTACTCAGTTCACTGGCACCTCAAAAATCCTCGCAGTGTACACTCCTAAAATATTTTTGTATTCTCAAAATGCCTGCGTTGTGCTTCCCCAGCAAAGTCTGAGAAGTCAGCAAATTCCATGCGCACGTTGCTTTTTTAAACGCAGCGTTTTGGATGCCAAATATTTCACAAAAGCGATGCATTTAAAAAAGCAGCATGTCACTTCCTTTGTGCGTTTTGGTTGCATTTTTCACCTACTGAAATGAATGAGGTGTGTCAAAACGCAACCATCTGTGCGTTTGCACTGCATTTTTGTTACGTTCTGCATGCTTTTTTGACAAACAAAACGCAGGTCTTTCGGTCTATCTCTGTCTGTCGACGTTGGTCTCTCTGTCTGTCGATGTCACTCTCTCTGTCTGTTGGTCGATCTCTCTCTCTCGGTCGGTCTCTCCCTCTCACCCCCTCTCTCATACTCACCGATCACCGACGCGGCGCTGCACAGCTGTCACACTGCTCCGGCGGCTTCTCCTGCTTTTGAAAATGCCAATCGCTCATTATTCCATCTCGTATTCACTGCTTCCCCCGCCCACCGGCACCTATGATTGGTTGCACTCAGAGGAGTCACCACAGTGAATGACAGCTGTCTCACTATGGGGAGCCCCCCAGCCTAAAAATATCAGCCAGCAGCCGCCCAGAAATGCCACATCCATTGGATGCAACAGTCCCGGGACTCTACCCGACTCATCCCGATTGCCCTAATGCGATGGCAATCTGAGTAACAAGGTGTTAATGGCAGCCTATAGCTGCCAATAATTCCTAGCTTAGTGATGGCAGGCGTCTATAAGACATCCCCCATCACTAAACTGTAGTGAAAGTAAATAAACACAAACACCGAAAAATCCATTATTTGAAATAAAAGACAAAAAAACACCCTCTTTCACCTCTTTATTAATCCCCAAACACCCCATCCAGGTCCGACGTAATTCACACGAGGTCCCACAAAGCTTTCAGCTCTGGTACATCGGAAGCTTACAGGAGCAGCCGTAGAACACGACCGCTGTGAGCTCCACGCAGCAACTGAAGTGAGTCGCGCTGTCAGTGGTGATGTCACTCAGGTTACCCGCGGCCAAAGCTGGAGTCCTCCAACTGTCTCAGGTAGAGGACTTCAGCTGTGGCTGCGGGTAACCTGAGTGACGGCACCGCTGATCGCACAGCTCACTTCAGTCACTCAGCTGATTTGCAGTCACAGGTGAGTCCTTCACTTGTGATCACAAATCAGACCGCGACACAGAGAGCCGCACGATGACAGTGAACTCGGGTGAAGCGCTGATGTCACTGCTGCGGACTCCTGTGTCCTGGCACTGGCCTCAGAGGTTCATCTGAGTTCATGACAGCACACAGAGACAGAACCGCGGGATGACAATGAAGTCGGGTGAAGTTCATCCGAGTTCATTCTCATCGCACGGCTCTGTCTGTGTCTGCTGTCAGCGGGCATGTAGCAGAACTGAATTGCCGTACTCACTGATCACCGGTGCAGCGCTGCACAGCTGTCACAAAGCTCCGGCGGCTTCTTCAACTTTTGATAATGCCGGCCACTCATTATTCCATCTCGTATTCACTGCTTCCCCGCCCAACAGCACCTATGATTGGTTGCATTCAGATGAGCCCCCACGCTGAGTTACAGCTGTCTCACTGCAACCAATCACAGTCGCCGGTGGGCAGGTCTATATTATGCAGTAAAATAAATAATTAAAAAAATCCGACTTGCGGTCCCCCCCCCAATTTTGATACCAGCCAAAGTAAAGCCACACGGCTGAAGGCTAGTATTCTCACGTTATGGGGAGCCCCCAGCCTACAAATATCAGCCAGCAGCCGCCCGAAATTGCCACATTCCTTAGATGCGACAGTCCCGGGACTCTACCCGGCTCATTCCGAATTTCCCTGGTGCGGTAGCAATTGGGTAATAAAGCGTTAATGGCAGCCCATAGCTGCCACTAAGTCCTAGGTTAATCATAGCAGGCGTCTATGAGACACCCCCCATGATTAATCTGTAAGTTAAAGAAAATAAACACATACGCCAAAAAAATCCTTTATTTGAAATAAAAGACAAAAAAATACACCCTCTTTCACCACTTTATTAATCCCCAAACAGGTCTCCAGGACCGATGTAATCTACACGAGGTCCCACAACGCTTTCAGCTCTGCTACATCGGAAGCTGACAGCGAGCGGCCACAGACCACGATCGCTCTCTGTGAGCTCCACGCAGCAACTGGAAGTGAGCCGCGCTATCAGCGATGACGTCACTCAGGTTACCTGTGGCCACCGCTGGATCCTTCGGCTGTGACAGCAAGTCACCCGAGTGACTGAAGTGATCTGCGCGATGAGCAGTGCCCTCACTCAGGTGATTTGCGGTCTTGGGTGGAGGACTTCAGCTGTGGCCGCGAATAACCTGAGTGACAGCACAGCTGATCGTGCAGCTCACTTCACCGGTGACTTCACCGAAGTCCTTCACCGGTGACCGCAAATCAGGCCGCGGCACGCAGACAGAGCTGCGCGATGACAATGAAGTCGGGTGAAGTTCATCAGAGTTCATTCTGATCGCGCGGCTCTGTCTCGCAGCCAGCCATGCTCTTTGGGAATGTAGCAGAGCCGAGTGGGACCGCACTGTCAAAAATGCATCCAAAATGCATTCAAAATGCATCCAAAATGCATGCGTTTTAGATGCATTTTTTTTTGTCAAACGCAGTGTTTAAAGTTGTCCAGTCTGCCAGGGGGTGCATTTTTTTCTGCACTTGACAGAACGCAGCGTGCGCACATACCTTAAATGTCCGCACAAAAAAGATTATTTTTGTATGTAACATAGGTCAAAATATATAAAGCAAACACAAAGAAAAAAAGTTAATGTTGATTGTCAATGATATTATTGTTTATGGTATAGACACTTCCCTAAAGGCCCCATCACACGCAGCGACGTATTAACGATATATATCGCCGGGGTCACGGATTCCGTGATGCACATCCGGCATCGTTGGCGACGTCGTTGCGTGTGACACCAACGAACGGCCGTTAATGATCAAAAATACTCACCTTATCGTTGGTTGTTGACACGTCGTTCATTTTCATAAAATTGTTGATTGTTGAGGACGCAGGTTGTTCGTCGTTCCCGAGGCAGCACACATCGCTATGTGTGACACCTCGGGAACGACGACCTGCAGCTTACCTGCGGCCGCCGGCAATGGGGAAGGAAGGAGGTGGGCGGGATTTTACGGCCGCTCATCTCCGCCCCTCCGCTTCTATTGGGTGGCCGCTTAGTGACGCCGCTGTGACGCCACACGAACCGCCCCCTTAGAAAGGAGGCGGTTCGCGGGCAACAGCGACGTCGCTAGGCAGGTAAGTACAGGTGACAGCTCCTAACGATTTTGTGCGCCACGGGCAGCGATTTGCCAGTGATGCACAAATGACGGGGGGCGGGTACGCTCGCTAGCGATATTGTTATCGATATCGCTGCGTGTGACAGGGCTTTTACAGTACTTTCAACCAAAACTAAGCTTAATATGTAATTACATGTATACTTTGCTGATCCAAGTATAATGCATCAACCTGCCTAGTTTTTCAAGCATAATCTCAGTGACACAGTGAATGGAAACATGAAATATGTATGAGCACATACAATGCTCAATGTTTGCTGTAGTATCGCGTCTATTGGAGGTCATGATCATATATTCACTTAGAGTTGTGGAGGTCTCCTGCAATGTACTTGAATAATTTACTGCAGGCCATCATAGACATAGAAATGGCCTTAGACATGCTTTTATTACCCCCAAAGAAACTAAATCAAACACAGGAGTCACGATAACTATACCTCTGAGACCCCTACCTATCTGGAGGAAAGAACCTCATCTCTGAATGGTGAGACTGCACATGCACTGCTCTCCATAAACATCTATGGAGACTTCAGAAATGTGCAGATCAGGACATTATAGCAATATAGGCAATCCGTGATCTATTTCACCCAATGTAAGGGCAGCATGTTACATCTACTGGTTTGTATTGCCAGGCGTCAAAACTGATCTCAAGAAAATTGTGTTGTTTGTCCATAAGTAACTCTGAAAGAATACGTTGATTGCTGTTATTTCATAAAATAGTCACGGAGGTGTCTTGAATCACTCGCTTTAGGCCCTTTGTACAGTAAATCCATATTTTTGGGGGGTGACTGTCAGTCAGAGCATCGCTTACCTCTATTGGCATTGTGATTCCAGTCTTAAATCTTTAATGCAGTAAACCCCTTATGTGCGGCGTGGCACTGCCATCCTGCTCGTTTGTTATCGTGTCCTGTAAAGAAGTTGAACTCTAATGTTTTTAAGTTCCTTTTAATGCCAGAGTCAGCTGAATAGTAGAAAATGTAATCAATGACATGGCCTGAAAGCACAGCTATCGATTTCCTGCCTTCTCTCCAGCTGCTAGCTGACACAGAAGCCACACTGCATCAACCATGTTTCCAATGAAGTTAATTGGCAACGTAGAGATACCTGACCATTGATTTATCAAATGTGATTCAAGGAGATCAGATTGTGGCTGGTGGTTTTCATCCTGGAGGTTCATATCTTCTCGTATCTTTAAAATGTCAATAGGGTTTCATGTAATTTTTTATTTAACAAGGAGCCGCAGTCGACTCATGTTTGTCCTTTGATAGCTGATAGTAATTATTGTCTCCCGCTGCGAAAGCATAGGCGATGTCGATAGACAAATAACCCCTGTACATACATGTTCCTTCTTATCCATCTTACAATTAACCATTGCATGTACGCGAATGATCAATGAGAAAAAAAAGGGTAAAATAGGAAATAACATTCCAAATGTAAATTATCTCACATATATATTTTCTTCACTGTATAGTATAGCATATTTTCATTTCACTGTATAGTAATATACAATCAGGTAGTCAAAAGTGGTATATTTGCATACTGTATCTAGAACTCCTAGGCGCCGCATCTATTTTTCTCTTTTTTTGCTACTTTTTGCTAATTTTGTGTTTCCATATTCCAAAATCCATAACGTTTTTCAGACTGTTAGGCCTCGATCACTGTAAATCTATGTATTTGCAGAAGGTTTCCTTTAAATCTCAAAAAAATGGGATTGAAGCTAGAGATAACCTGTGGAAGTTTGGTTCGGCAAGTAAGCTGGACTTTTGGAAAGGTTTAGTTTTGGACCCAGACTTGACCTGAACCCTAATGGAAGTCACAGTTCGGGTCTCCACCCACATGCAGCCAGCCATAGACAGATAATGTCTGGGGGCAGGTGGGCGGGGTTTTCTATTTTTGGGGGGTGGTGCACACTACATCTGTTCATGCTATTGGTACCTCCAGTGTGAGCCATTCAAACACTGCAAGTGGCTCGCACAGGGCTGAGCACCGAGCGTACCTGAGCACAGCGATGCTCACGCGAGTGGTTTGCATACATAAAACACCTGAACTCTGTTTTTTGTTTTTTTTTAAAAAAGTTTGTTCGGTACGAACACCAAACCACGAACCCAGAAGCAGAAAGTGCATGCCATAAAGTACAATGACACAAACTGAGCTCAAACAGACTCCATTTGTGCTTATTTTTCCTTGTCTTTTTATACAAGCATAGTAGACATAGCCCTGATTCATTATGTGTATTTATTTTTTTTGTCATCTTTTTCTGGTTTCTTCTTTCATTTTGCACTGGCAGATTTGTGCCAACTGCATCATAAGAGGTGCAAGTGTTTGATGAATTAGTTCAAATTTAAAGATTTTTTTTTTTGGGTGGGGGGGTTCTTTTACTGTTTTGCACCTTTTTAAAGTAAATATTTGCATAATCATTTCAGTTAGCATTAAAATGTCACATGTTAACCTTCAATTACACACAGAAAGAAATAGATTTTTTACTCTGTGGTAGAAATGCACAAATAGTTTACAATATTTCTAAAGGTCGCAATTGATTAGTTATAATTCCCCAAATCATGTCCATAAGGCTGAGCCACAAAAAAAGAAAACATAAATACAGAAGAAACCAAGTTTATCCAACTTTAAAAAAGGTTCAAAAGAAATCACGAATAAGGAGCAAATAAATATCATAATTAATTGGAACTATTGTAGCCTCAGAAATTAAAAGCACAAAACAATGATGAAATCAGCCCTAAAGCATAAGAGCTCATCTGAAAGTAGAATGCGTTATTGTGCTTGTCTGAAAAGACAAAAGCTGTCCAAAAACAAAGTAGAAACCGAGCCCATTTGAACTCTGTTATTGCACTTTTTGGCTCTGTGGTATTTTCCACCTGATTCACGATATTCAGGAACTCAAATTGAGTTCCTATCAGTCAGACAAAAGCATAAATAGTTCTATTAGTACTATTTTGGGATATAAGCAACTTTTTTTTATTGCATTTTTTGAGGATAGGTGAAATGACCTAAAAAAACAATTCTGGCATTTATTTTTTTGTTTTACAATATTTACCATGCATGATAAGCAATGTAATCTAATATATAAAGCTCAGTGTGTGTGTGTGTGTGTGTGTGTGTGTGTGTGTGTGTGTGTGTGTCCGCTAAAGGAATTTGCACCGTCGCATTTACAATCACGAAATTTTGCACAGACACTCCGTGTGACTCAGGGAATGTCATAGACTATGTTTTGACTGGAAAATTTAACCCCGCGCTTTACAGTTACTCTCCAAAAATCCTGCCTCTATTAGAGTCAATGGGGCTGGAAGCCACAGGTTATTATTAGCAGCTCTGATTGGTTGCTATAGGAACGAAAGACATTCATGGTATAAGAAGCTTCTGTGTGAGGTAATATGATGTCAGTGGGGAGACGGATAGAGAGAGACAAAGAGGCAGACAGGGAAACAGACAGAGAGAGAGAGACACAGATGGGGAAAGAGACAGACGGGGAAAGAGACAGACGGGGAAAGAGACAGACGGGGAAAGAGACAGACGGGGCAAAGAGACAGACGGGGCAAAGAGACAGACGGGGCAAAGAGACAGACGGGGCAAAGAGACAGACGGGGCAAAGAGACAGACGGGGCAAAGAGACAGACGGGGCAAAGAGACAGACGGGGCAAAGAGACAGACGGGGCAAAGAGACAGACGGGGCAAAGAGACAGACGGGGCAAAGAGACAGACGGGGCAAAGAGACAGACGGGGCAAAGAGACAGACGGGGCAAAGAGACAGACGGGGCAAAGAGACAGACGGGGCAAAGAGACAGACCTGGAGAGACACAGACGGGCAAAGAGACAGACCTGGAAAGACACAGACGGGCAAAGAGACACAGAGATAGAGGTAGACAGGGAAAGAGATAGGCAGCAAAAGAGACAGAGTGACATACAAAGACAGACGGACAAAGAGACAGACAGACACAGAGAGAAACAAACAGACAGAGATAGAGACAGACATACACAGACAGACACAGAGATAGAGAGAGACAAAGAGACTGATACAGAGACAGACAGAGAGATAGACACAGACAGACACACAGAGGCAGACAGGGAAAGAGACTGGGAGAGACACAGACAGTTACTATCCCGGGCAACGCCCAGGTACTACAGCTAGTTAAAAATATAGGCAGCTCCAAATATAAGGATTGGAGTCATTTCCAATCATGACAGTAATAGGCGGGTGTCCGCTCTATAACACAATTGCTGAGCCTGCTCCATATTCTCTCAGCACATGCGGCATAAATACACATCACATGCTTCAACAAGGTAAGAAATATCCTGACAGCATTGTGTTTTTATATTATGGACCCAAAACCTTCTAGTCCCCTTAGCTCAGTTGCTGTGTTCCTCCTTCATATACTGACCCACGTTTATCAATTATTTCCTTCTGTTTTTGGCTGCATTTTGCTGCGTAATGGAATTCTATCTGCCATGAAACATATTTATTAACCAGTTGCTCTGGAATTAAAAGCAAAGGATGTCAGTTTATAAAAAATGAAGTGAAAAGTGGCCATGACTTATTACAAAAGACAAGACGTACAGTAGACACATTTATAGACTGCAACCTTTTTAAAAAGTCACCAAAAAAGTTAAAAAAGGAAAACAAATGTCATCCCTTTAGAGAACCTAATGTAAGCCTGTTACGTTACAATCACTGATTTATGTAGTGACAGATTTATCAGAGAAGGCAGATGTAGCCATAAATCTGTCACTACAGATGTCAATAAATTGCGCAAGACACTGGCTAAAATTGTAATGTCACGTTTAATAAATGTGGCCCAATATTCAGCATTTTTAAATATGTGTAAAAAAAAATGACATATATTTATAAGTATTTTTGGCTTTGATAGATCAAAAGTGTTTGGCGATAATATATGACTAGGTCTGGATATTGAGGTTGATACATAATATATATGGAACTAACAACCGGGACCTCCATATCAAAAGCTTCTGACCCCTGAAATGTCCAGAAGAGAATACTAAGCTGCTAAAATACTTTAAGAGGTATTGAGGAACAAGAGCGGACACTGACAGGTTGGGGCTCCTGTGCAAGAAATTGTGCCTGGGCCCCCCTTTCTTTTATGGCGACAGAGCTGCAGATATATATGTATATACTTGTGTGTGTGTATATGTGTGTATACATATATATATATATATATATATATATATATATACAGTACAGACCAAAAGTTTGGACACACCTTCTCATTCAAAGAGTTTTCTTTATTTTCAGGACTCTGAAAATTGTAGATTCACATTGAAGGCATCAAAACTATGAATTAAAGCATGTGGAATGAAATACTTAAAAAACTGTTAACTGAAAATATGTCTTATATTCTAGGTTCTTCAAAGTAGCCACCTTTTGCTTTGATTACTGCTTTGCACACTCTTGGCATTCTCTTGATGAGCTTGAAGTGGTAGTCACCGGAAATGGTCTTCCAACAGTCTTAAAGGAGTTCCCAGAGATGCTTAGCACATGTTGGTCCTTTTGCCTTCACTGTGCGGTCCAGCTCACGCCAAACCATCTCAATTTGGTTCAGGTCTGGTGACTGTGGAGACCAGGTCATTTGGTGTAGCACCCCATCACTCTCCTTCTTAGTCATATAGCCCTTACACAACCTGGAGGTGTGTTTGGGGTCATTGTCCTGTTGAAAAATAAATGATGGTCCAACTAAACGCAAACCGGATGGAATAGCATGCCGCTGCAAGATGCTGTGGTAGCCATGCTGGTTCAGTATGCCTTCAATTTTGGATAAATCCCCAACAATGTCACCAGTAAGGCACCCCCACACCATCACACCTCCTCCTCCATGCTTCACAGTGGGAGCCAGGCATGTAGAGTCCATCCGTTCACCTTTCCTGCGTCGCACAAAGACATGGTGGTTGGATCCAAAGATCTCAAATTTGGACTCATCAGAACAAAGCACAGATTTTAACTGGTCTAATGTCCATTCCTTGTGTTCTTTTGCCCAAACAAGTCTCTTCTGCTTGTTGCCTGTCCTTAGCAGTGGTTTCCTAGCAGCTATTTTACCATGAAGTCCTGCTGCACAAAGTCTCCTCTTAACAGTTGTTCTAGAGATGTGTCTACTGCTAGAACTCTGTGTTGCATTGACCTGGTCTCTAATTTGAGCTGCTGTTAACCTGCAATTTCTGAGGCTGGTGACTCGGATAAACTTATCCTCCACAGCATAGGTGACTCTTGGTCTTCCTTTCCTGGGGCGGTCCTCATGTAAACCAGTTTCTTTGTAGCGTTTGATGGTTTTTGCCACTGCACTTGGGGACACTTTCAATGTGCTCCCAATTTTTCGGACTGACTGACCTTCATTTCTTAAAGTAATGATGGCCACTCGTTTTTTCTTTACTTAGCTGCTTTTTTTTGCCATAATACAAATTCTAACAGTCTATTCAGTAGGACTATCAGCTGTGTATCCACCAGACTTCTGCACAACACAACTGATGGTCCCAACCCCATTTATAAGGCAAGAAATCCCACTTATTAAACCTGACAGGGCACACCTGTGAAGTGAAAACCATTTTCGGTGACTACCTCTTGAAGCTCATCAAGAGAATGCCAAGAGTGTGCAAAGCAGTAATGAAAGCAAAAGGTGGCTACTTTGAAGATCCTAGAATATAAGACATATTTTATAGTCTTATGCAGCTTCATCAGCAGTCATTTTATATCTAACAAGAGAGGATTATATAATAAAGAGGGGGCGCTGTGACTAACAAAAATGAGAATACGCTATATAACAGACGGTGCAATACTTAACAAGAGAGGACACTATATTATAAGGGACAGCGCCATACATGACTAACGAGGATGCTAATAAGGACAGTGTTATACATAATAAAAGATGAAAATATGTAATTAAGGATGGCGCTTTACATTTTGAGGTTACTAAATACTAATGGACGGTGTTATACATAATTAGTCTACATTCCTGCATCTGTATACAGTGTCAGTGTGCTGCCTGACTTTTTCTTCTTGGACAGTACACAGACCCATGGAATACATCCTATTCCACATAATCAGATCAGAACAGCACATGCTCTGATTCTTGCAGATCTTATTCTTGGATCTATAATTTTCACAGATATGTGAATGGCTCCTTGAAACTGTAGGAGTCTGTGTGCCGTCTGATAAAACAGTCTGTCAACACACGGAAATGTCACAAAAATATCAGAATGTGGCCTAATGGATTTAACATATAACGGCAATACTCCCAAGTCATACAGTACAGAATAAATATTTTCAGAAGGTTACTTAATCCTAACGTCTCATCTGCTTAGTTATTTTCTCTTGTTTCTTCTCCATCTGGTCAGACCTCTATGTCGCCATCTTCCAGTCACGACTCGTCTTGCCACACTGATCACCGCAGCCCTGAAAATAACAAGGTCACATATATTGTATACATACATTTGCCTCCTGAATTAAAAATGCCCCAGACTGCGCCCCTGAATATAAATATGTACCAGACTATATATTATATAATTAGCCACTCATCATTCACAATATAAAGTGATAAATAAGCTGGCTCTGTGCTATAACTATAATCTCTGCTGCCCTGTAAAAATAAACTAATGAGTCTCTGTGTCTCTTCCCCCCCCCCCAATTAATTTTAAGGCTATGTGCATACATTGCGATTTTGTAGTGGAAAATACTCACCATTTTCAAGTTACAAGCAAAAACGCATATTTTATGCAGTGTTCTTCCTGCTAATACATCAGGATTTGCAGCACAATTTTATGCTGCAAATCCTGAACATGTGCACATAGCCTTAAGCGGGCTTTACACGCAACAACATCGCTAACGAGATGTTGTTGGGGTCACTGAATTCGTGATGCACATCCAGCCTCGTTAGCGACGTCGTTGCATGTGAAACACTGGACACACAAAATTACTTACCAAATCGTTGATCGTTGACGAGTCGTTCCTATACCAATTATCGTTTCTGTTGCAGGACGCAGGTTGTTCGTCGTTCCAGCGGCAGCACACATCGCTATGTGTGACACCGCAGGAACGAGGAACAACACTGTACCTGCGGCCGCCCACAATGAGGAAGGAAGGAGGTGGGTGGGATGTTCGGCCCGATCATCTCTGCCCCTCCGCTTCTATTGGGCGGCCGCTTAGTGACACCGCTGTGACACCGAACGAACCGCCCCCTTAGAAAAGAGGCGGTTCGCCGGCCACAGCGGTGTCGCTAGGCAGGTAAGTATGTGTGACGGGTGTAAGCGATGTTGTGTGCCACGGGCAGCGATTTGCCCGTGATGCACAACCGACGGGGGTGGATGCTTTCACCAGCGACATCGCTAGTGATGTCGCTGTGTGTAAAGCCCGCTTTAGTCCCTATCCAGTGTCCTTCTCCCACGATTTATCATAAGTCCCTGATAGCTTCATAATGAATTGTGAGGAGGGGGAGACAAGACACAACCAAGCCCATATAATGAATTGTGGGGTGGGGTACAATATGAGGGCCATGTAATGATGAGGTGAGGAGGAGGCCATATAATGACTTGTGGAGTGGAAGCAATGAGGAACTTTGCATCCTCACCCACGTCCCGGCTTCAGAGAGGATAACTGAGCATGATCGGGCGTGCAGAAGCTGTTCTTCTGATCATGCGCAGTGCACCTCTCTGGGGCGGGACATGTATACCTGACACATGAGATTCAATGTAAGTGAACACAGCTGCGCACATGCACAAATTTTCCAGGGGCTGACGGTGATACTGGCTTGTGGAAATCATGTTTTTTATGCCCACGGGTGTGATAACATGGAAAGAGGGCTGACTAGTCTCTGGAGAAAACTCCTCTGTGACTAGTCAAGACCCTAATTAGCACAGAAACAGCGCACTTTATAAATCATTTTTTTAAACATTCATTTTAGTGAAAAGCATTACACAGGGCTGATTAGGCAGGGAATTCTGACATACAGATGTGTATGCTGCTGGACTCTTCTCCCCATTCATCTTAAGACCCTGAAGCCCCTTTTCTGATCCCAATCTTCGCCCTCCTTATTGTCCGTTCTTCTGGCTATTTGTCACCCCTCACCTCCCCCTCCTTATTGTCCCCTACTCAGGTTGTCACCCCTTACCTCCCCCTCCTTATTGTCCCATCATCAGGCTATTATTCACCACTCTCCTCTCCATACGGGCCCCTGCTTCACCGCTGTTTCTCCTGCCGGGTACTTTTCAAATGACACAGATGCGCGAGGTGTGCTGACGTCATCACTGTGGGTGTGCCTGTGTCACAGAGAAAGTGCTGGGCAGGAAACAGGGGATAGATTCCTTTGTACTGCTGCTTGCACTGTGCGAAGCTGCGGGATCGCTCCCTGCCCTGCATACTCTGTGTGATGAGGACAATCTGGCCAGGGTTGCCCTGGACAACGGGCCACATCGCTCTCATTATTAACCAGCCAGCAAGTTCCCCCTGAACCTCCGGGCCCCTGTGCAGCTGCACCGGCGGTATGTCCGCCACTTTTGAGGAACTCTTTTAGAAAAATTGGATTTTTAGCTTTGGCTGAGTAAAAACTTTTTAGCCATGTTATCTTCCTGATGCATGGAGCGTATGACTCATAGTGGCAGTCCACGCGGATGTCATCACAATTTCAGCGGTATCCACATCCATTAATGCAAATACCATTGAGTAGAATGGTGGATCAAAGGGCAAAAGACAGTGATCTACTATTCAGCCTTTGCCTCTAATTCAGAGACGCCATTACATGAGCATCAGTACTCACACTGCACAGACTGGAGAAGCAGGCCAGGGAAATGGAGTGAAGTGAGTAGTGTTTTTTATTTTTTTAATGTCAGTAGCTGTGGGAAGCCTTATACTAAATGGGGCTTGTAGGAATGCTCATACTGAGTAGGGTGCTGGCATTGGGGACCCTTATGCGTGGTGTGCTGGCATTGTGGACCTCCATATTGAGTGGGGGTTGGCATTGGTGACCACTATACAGAGTTGGGGTCAATCATACTGAGAGGGGGGTAGTTAGGCCATCATACTGAGCGAAAGGCTGGCATTGTGGACCACTTTAGTGAGTAGAGAGTTCACATTTAGAGCCATCATACTGAGTGGTGGGTTGGCATTGGGAACCTTTAAACTGATTGCGGGGCTGTGGGAGCATCATCATGAGGGGGCGCTTATACTATGTAGGGGTCTGTTGACTATGACACTGTAGGGGATCATACTGACTGGGTGTGTGGGAGCATCATACTGAGGGGGGGTGTGGGAGCATCATACTGAGAGGCCATTATACTGTGTAAGGGCCTGTGGGAGCAATGATTCTGTGTGGGGGTATCATACACAGTGATGGCTGTGGGGGAATCATATTGACAGATGTGTGTGGGGGGGGTCATTTTTTTGGCGCATGATACTCTATAATGGCCATGAAATGCTTTTCTTGGGTGAGAACACAAAGGGCCTCCAGTAGGGGCATAAATGCTGTGTTTAGGCCACAATAGATGTGGCTATCTGTTTATAAAAGTTGGGAGATATGACAGCACCTACTTAGCTGAATTTTTGCTCTTTTAAGGGGGATGGTAGAAGTTCAAATTAATATGTACGTACACCCTGTACTGATGTGTTATATACCCGTGCGAACATTAACTATTGCCTTCAGTATTCAATGTGTGGGTACATCATGTCTGGTGTTGAAAGAATGCAGGAAACTTCAAAGCAGCAAAAAGGAAGGAGATAGCAGAAAACGAGTTTCCTATCGAGGACACATCTAGCACAATGAACACAGTCTCCGGAAATTCCTGCATGAGAATAAGTACAATTAATGTTAACCCAGACTGCCATTTAGCACGTCATTGCTTCTATTTCTGTAATCAGGTGCTTCCAGCCTCACCCTCCTGCTTTCTGCTCTGTATTTTTTTAGTAGAGCCCTTGTTCTAGAGATAAAATCCACATAAATATTTGTATTGGAAGAGAATGTTCTACCATGCAATTATATAAGAGGTTATGTTTCTTTGTGCTTAGTAGCCATTTTTAGTGCTCAGTAAGAACAAGTCACATATTCAATATGAACATGTGTCATATCTTAAAAGGTTTTATGTTGCATGATCATTATATAAATAAAGTTCCAATACTTTTTAATAAACTTTTTGTTTAATTTTTCACCTTTTCCAAGATATTATTGCTGTCAGTAAATGAGGATACTGTAAACCACATACATAGGCTGAAAACCCGTACATATCTAGTCCTTCTCGGAGCCGAGAAGCAGATATAATTGTACCCAGTGTAATCCACTCTGAGGAGCTAAGTACTGTATTTTTCGTTTTTTAAGATGTAGCGTATTATAAGACGCACCGGTCTGTTTTATAATCCGGTGTTGTCTTACCGCTGTACTCGGAGTGCAGGCTCTGCTCCGCGCTGGCTCTGCTCTGTGCTGTGCTGCTCTGTTCTGTCCTAGCTCTGCTCCGTGCTGGCTCTGCTCTGCCCCGTGCTGGCTCTGTTCTGTGAGGGGGCGGCGAGGCACTGGTTATTCTTAAGATGTCCTTCAAACAAATGGCGTCCGGAGATAGCGCGTGCGCAGATGGAGCTCTTGAGCCAAGAACTCCATCTGCGCACACGCGGACTCTGGGCACCATTATTTGATGTCCTTACCACTGACATTGTCAGAATGGCTTTGTACCTCGCCGGCCGCCAACGACTACAGCAGCTGCGCTGGCCGGCGGTGGCACACAGAGCAGTTGCGCCCGCCGCTGCCAACCACAGCAGAAGCGCCGACCGCCGACGCACACAGCAGCTGCGCCAGCCGACTCCAACCACAGCAGAAGCGCAGGCCGCCGCCGACCACAGCAGAAGCGCTGGCCGTCGCTGCACACAGCAGCGCCGCCAGCCACCACACAGAGCCCCTGTCTCCCGTGAAGCCTCTCAATCACCACCTGGTAAAAGCTACATTCAGATTTTAAGAAGCACCCCTCATTTTCCTCCCAAATTTTTGGGAGGAAAAATGCGTCTTATAATCCGAGAAATACGATACTTATCATTATCATCACCAGTCTCTGCTAGTATACAGTTGATACCAGAAGTTTACATACACTATTTAAAAAAACAAATCTGCAGGTTTTTCTCACTATCTGACATGAAGTCAGAATAAACCTTTCCTGTTTTAGGTGAATTAGGATTCCCAAAATTATTTGTGTTTGCCAAATGCAAGAATAATGAGAGAGAGAATGTTTTAAGGCATTTTTTATTATTTTCTGCAAAGTCAAAAGTTTACATACATTTCATTACTATTTGGTGCCATTGCCCTTAAACTATATGACTTGGGTCAAATGTTTTGGATATCCTTCCACAAGCTTCTCACAATAGATGGTAGGAATTTGGGTCCATTCCTTCTGACAGAACTGGTGTAACTGAGCTAAGTTTGGAGGTCGCCTTGCTCACATCAGCCTTTTCCGCTCTGCCTATAATTTTTCAATAGAATTAAGATCAGGGTTTGCGATGGCCACTCCATAACATTGACTTTGTTATCCTTAAGCCATTTTGTAACCAGTTTGACAGAATGCTTCGGGTCATTGTCCATTTGGATGACCCATTTCCACCTAAGCTTTAAAGGGAATCTGTCACTTAGAACATGCATTCTGACCTATCAGCAGACGCATGTGTGCCCTAATTATACCTCCCTACCCATCCTTGTGTTGTAAAATTGTATATTATGAAAGTAATAAACGTTTTATTACCTTCATATTTCCTATGTAAATTAGAGAGCCGCTGGCCACTTGGGCGGTGCCTTATGGACGTCTGCATACTTTCCACGGTATCACGCCCCTGTGGGCGTGATACCATGGAGTCACATGAGCGACGTTCCTGTCGCTCATTCTATCCTGCGCGCCTTGTGGCCGGCTTCAGATGCGCACTGCACATGCGCAGTGCGCATCTGAAACTGACAAGGAGAACCCGGAAGAGAAGCCTGCCGCAATGGTAAGTATAAACGCGCACAGGATAGAATGAGCGACGGGGTCGTCGCTCATGTGACTCCATGGTATCACGCCCCTGTGGGCGTGATACCACGGAAAGTATGCAGACGTCCATAGGGCAAGGCGCCACCCATGTGGCCAGTGGCTCACTAATTTATATAGTAAATATGAAGGTAATAAAACTTTTTTTTTACTTTCATATTATACAATTTTACAACACAAGGATGGGTAGGATGGTGTAATTAGGGCACACATGCGTCTGCTGATAGGTCAGAACGCATATTCTAGGTGACGGGTTCCCTTTAATTTCCTGGCTGATGTCTTGAGATGTGGCTTCAGTAATGCCACATAATCTTCTTTACTTATGATGAGCAGTATGATGGCTGCATATTCCCATCTTGTTTGTAGTTGCGTATAATTGTTTATACAGATGAGCGATACACCTTCAGGTGTCTGGAAATTGCACCTAAGGATGAACCAGACTTGTCCAAGTCCATAATTCTCTTCCTCAGATCTTGGCTGATTTCTTTAGTCTTTCCCATGAGGCTACACAAAGAAGCAGTGTGTTTCAGTTGTGCATTAAAATACATCCACTTGTTTGTCTCTAATTAACTGAGATGTTGCCAATAAACCTATTAGAAGCTTCCAAAGACATGACATCATCATATTGGCTGTCCCATATTGTTTAAAGGCATAGTACTTTTAAGTGTGCTTTACACGCTGCGACATTGCCAACGATATATCGTTGGGGTCACGGTGTTTGTGATGCACATCCGGCGTCGTTAGCGACATCGCAGCATGTAACACCTCTGAGCGACCTAAAAGGATCGCAAAAGAGGTAAAAATCGTTGGTATTGGAGAGGTCGCTCCAACACCAAAAATCGTTGACAGGTGAGTAGCGAGGTTGTTTGTCGTTCCTAAGGCAGCACACATTGCTATGTGTGACACCACAGGAATGAGGAAACTCACCGTACCTGCGTCCCGCCGGCAATGAGGAAGGAAGGAGGTGGGCGGGATGTTTGGCCCGCTCATCTCTGCCCCTCCTCTGCAATTGGGCGGCCACTTAGTGATGTCGCTATGACACCGAACGAACCGCCCCCGTAGAAAGGAGGCGGTTCGCCGGTCACAGCAACGTCGCTAGGCAGGTAAGTAGTGTGACGGGTGTAAGCGATATTGTGCGCCACGGGCACAACATCGCACAATCGACGGGGGCGGGTATGCTCGCTAGCGATATTGGTACCGATATCGCAGCGTGTAAAGTACTCTTTAGTGTATGTAAACTTTTGACTTTGCATAAAGTAATAAATATGCCTCAAAACATGCTCTCTCTCATTATTCTGGCATTGGGCAAATATAAATAATTTTGGTAATCCTAATTGACATAAAACGGCAAAGGTTTATTCTGATTTCATGTCAGATAGTGATAAAAATATGCAAATGTGTCTATAGTGTATATAAACTTCTGGTTTTAACTGTATATGTCCAGTCCAGGCAGCTGATCTCAGGGACTTTTTCCTAGCCTGGATATACGGTACTTGTATCTGCTCCTCAGCTCACAGTAGGACTGTATACAGGTTTTCAGTATCTGCATGTAAATTTTAGCTTTTTGTCTTGGAGGTTCAGATGCCCCTGTTGCAGATTCCATCAAGATGACAATGAAACTAGATTGACCCCATTATAAAGAATGGGTATGATTGGGCACCCATGACGTTCATCATAAATTGGATCGTTTACAGCTGACAACTTTTATTTTTTCTGTTTCTATGACAGAACAGCAAAATAGAATCTGGTAATGCAGAAGTGAACATGGCCTAAACAAGAGTGTTCTCGTTTTCTCACAGTAAACTATACACAACCAGACCCTGCCTTATACCCGTGTTGATTTTGAGACAATCACTGGGCTGAGGTAGCCTCTAATTTACAGTATAAAATCAGACCAGTTGTTTTTCAACACAAGATATATTATATGTGCATGGTAGTCAGCCTTTGGAAATTTTGCTTGGGAATTTTCGGTATATACTAAATTTGTTAAGAATGAATGTTTTTCCAATTTTCATCTCGCATCTTTACACCATTCTGTCTCATTCCTATCTGTCACCAGCTACAGTAACATTAATACTTAAAGGCAATCTGCCACCAGGTTTTTGCCACCTAATCCGAGAGCAACTAATGTAGGGGTTGAGATCCTGATCCCACCGGTGTGTCACTTACTGGGGTGCTTAGTTTAGTTTTGATAAAATCACTGATTAATCAGCAGTAGATTTTCATTTGAGGACTACTTGGCGTGCTGTCATGTAGTCCAGCATATTCATGAGCTCTGTATAACTAGATCTGCAGCAGAGAAAACATTGATCTTATCAAAATGACGGCAAACAGCTCAGTAAGTGACACATCGCTGGATTCAGGATTCCTGTCTCTATATTATGCTGCTCTCAAATGAGGTTAGAAAAACCTGGTGACAGATTTCCTTTAAAGAGATTATTTTGGACTTTGCTTATTTTTCCCTGTGGGGCTTATAACTAAAGCGGACTGTATACGCTACGATATATCTTACGATATGTCGTCGGGGTCACGTCGTAAGTGACGCACATTCGGCATCGTTTGACATATCGTAGCATGTGACAGCTACGAGCGAGTGTGAACGAGCAAAAATACTCATCTTATCGTTGCTCGTTGACACTTCGCTCATTTTCAAAATATCGAACGTCCTTCTGTGCGCCAGTTGTTCATTGTTCCCGTGGCAGTGACACCCCAGGAACGATGAACTGCAGCTTACCTGCAGCCGGCAATGCGGAAGGAAGGAGGTGGGCAGGATGTTACGTCCCGCTCATCTCCGCCCATCCGCGTCTATAGGCCGGCGGCTGTGTGACGTCGCTGTGACGCGAACGTTCCTTACCCTACAGGAAGAGGATGCTCGCCGCCCGCATTGAGGTCGTTCGGGAGGTAAGTACATGTGACGGGGGTTACTGACTTTGTGCGACACGGGCAACAAATTGTCCGTGCCGCACAAACGATGGGGGCGAGTGCGATCGCACATGAAATTGACACGTGTAAAGCAGCCTTTAGGCGGGCTTTGCACACTACGACATCGCAGCCCGATGCTGCGATGCCGAGTGCGATAGTGCCCGCCCCCGTCGCAGCAGCGATATGTGGTGATAGCTGGCGTAGCGAAAGTTATCGCTACGCCAGCTTCACACACACACT
Organism: Anomaloglossus baeobatrachus; assembly: GCF_048569485.1. NCBI lineage: Eukaryota > Metazoa > Chordata > Amphibia > Anura > Aromobatidae > Anomaloglossus > Anomaloglossus baeobatrachus. The sequence goes on along the minus strand of NC_134358.1, from coordinate 438,291,722 downwards.
CACCTGCCGTGCGACGTCCCTGTGGCCGGCGACCCGCCTCCTTGTTAAGGGGGCGGGTCGTGCGGCGTCACTGCGACGTCACACGGCAGGCAGCCAATCAGAGCGGAGGGGCGGAGATGAGCAGGATGTAAACACCCTGCCCACCTCCTTCCTTCCGCATATCCTACGGAAGCCGCAGTGAGGCCGGTAGGAGACGTTCCTCGCTCCTGCGACTTCACACACAGCGATGTGTGATTCCGCAGGAGCGAGGAACAACATCGGACCGTCGCGTCAGCGTAATCATGGATTACGCCGACGCTGCACCGATGATACGATTACGACGCTTTTGCGCTCGTTAATCGTATCATCCAGCCTTTACACACTGCGATGTCGCATGCGATGCCGGAAGTGCGTCATTTTCAATTTGACCCCACCGACATCGCACCTGCGATGTCGCAGTGTGCAAAGTGCCCCTTACTCTTAGTTTCCATAGATCTTTAGACACCACTGAGCACTCAATATTACTACAGATTCCCTTTTCATAACTAACATACCTTGGCTATTCATTCACACTACAGTATTTCCCTGCCTATTCTCATTGTTCTTGTATACGTTCCTTTCCCTATCTGTACATTTTCTAGAGAATTTCAGGGCTTTACAGAACTTTAGTTGGGAAACACTGGTCTATGCTGTTATTGACTCAAACTGAGTTCTTTGTTCTTCGAGCATCTCAATTTGCTTTCTTACCTGAAGAAAAATGGGGTCGACACAAAACCAACATTTTTTAACAATCAGCAGGATTTATGTTAAATGTATGATTGTTGGGGGTCTCTTTGCTTAATCCGTTACTGATCCAGAAAACCAACTGTCTTAAGTTCCCTGTGGGATTGAAGCATTATACAGCATGTGTGACCACTGCTCCATTACTTATCTATAACTGCTATGGGCTGTTAAAGGTGATGTCCGGTTTGGGAAGAAAAATATTTGGTCAATCTATGCAGAATTGTGACAGTCTGCGATGCACACACCGCCATGATTTCCTTGTATTTCCCATGCAGGTGGATATCACATGACTGCATGATTGTGATTAGCACAGTTGCCGTTACATGCAGTTGAATGGGCATGACTCGAATATCCGAGCATAATGGAAGTCAATGTGGAACTTGAGCATTTTTACGCTGTGGCTACTTTCACACATCGGGTTTGAGCAGTGCGGCTCAATCCGGCTGTGAAACCTATGCAACGGATGCGGCGAAAACACCACATCCTTTGCATAAGTTTTTACATGTGGCCCGTCCGTTTTTTTCCGGTTGCGGCACGCTACTGAGCATGCGCAGTGGAAAAAAACACATGCGGCGGCCGGATGCGTTTTTTTCCTCATCGCGCCGCATCCGGCGTCCATAGGCATGCATTGAAAAATGCGCCGCAGCGGCGGGATGCGGTTTTTTTGCCGGACAAAAAAACGTTGCAAGCTACGTTGCCTCCGGCACAATCCGGTAACAATGCAAATCTATGGGGATAAAACGGATGCAGTACCGCATCCCTTTTACCCGTTTTATTCCGGATTGTGCCTGATGGAAAAAACCTGATGTGTGAAAGTAGCCTAAGGGCGGCTTTGCACGTTGCGACATTGCACGTGCGATGTCGATGGGGTCAAATCGAAAGTGACGCACATCCGGCGTCGCAGTCGATATCGCAACGTGCAAATCCTTTTTGATACGATGAACGAGCGCAAAAGCGTCGTTATCGTATCATCGCTGCAGCCTCCGACATTTCCATAATGCCGGTGCAGCGACAGGTGCGATGTTGTTCCTCGCTCCTGCGGCAGCACACATCGCTGTGTGTAAAGCCGCAGGAGCGAGGAACTTCACCTTACCTGCCGCCGGCTGCAATGAGAAGGACGGAGGTGGGCGGGATGTTTACATCCCGCTCATCTCCGTCCCTCCACTTCAATTGGCCGCCTGCCGTGTGACGTCGCTGTGACGCCGCACGACCCGCCCCCTTAGGAAGGAGGCGGGTCGCCAGCCAGAGGGACGTCGCACGGCAGGTATGTGCGTGTGAAACTGCCGTAGCGATAATAATCGCTACGGCAGCTTTCACTAGATATTGCACGTGCGACGGGGGCGGGACTATCGCTGCAGCATCGGTAACACATTGTTATCGATGTCGCAGCGTGCAAAGCCCGCCTAACTCTTCCAGAAAAATGCTCGAGGTCCCTATTGACTTTCATTCCACTCGGGTACTCGAGTCGCGCCCATCCGACTATGCATCTGCTGGTTAAGACTACCGAGCACCTGAGCATGGTATGGCTCGCTCATTACTAGTGATCATCAATCTGCATGAGGTGTACAGTGTACAATGTGCAATAAAGTAACTAAAAGCAATGCTAGTGAGACCGGACAACCCCTCTAATACAGCAGTGGTCACATATGCTCAATGATTTTTCATTCACACAAGGGACTTTAGGATTCCCAGTTTTCATGACTAGTAGAGCATCAAGTGATCAGACCTTTAATGATCGATGCATTTTGCAACTATGCTCTGGACAGGAGATAAATGTTTTAACTAAAAATCACTACACACTGACTCCAGTCTTCCAAGCCAATTGTTTAGGAGTTTAATTTTATTTGGTCATGTGTTTAAATCCTTACACTGAAGCACTAGCCTCTTTAAATATTTAACTTTACACTTTGTACCCATGGCAGGACCAAAATATTAAGACATGCATTCATACAGTTTACCCCTGTAGCACTATTGCAACACCTTGTCCACCTTGTACTATCCACCAACTAGAGGCCCAAGACTTCAGATTTAGCCTTATATTCCACATGATGAAACAATATTTAATCTATTGTAACACCCCTGCAACCGGGTCGTTACAGGGTATTAAATATTACCCCCATTTTTCCCGGGCAGGAGGAGAAGAGTCCACACACACACACTGGCAGGAAGGAGTTAAAAAAATTCTTCAGCATGTAGTTTTAGCCTGCATGACTCATCCTGTCTCCTTAACGAGCAGGTGTGCAGGTCCCCATGACAACCTGATGGGAGGGGGGCCTGAAATGAGGAGCGAAGTGCAGAGCAGACTGAAGTTTTAGTCAGAACGTTAGAGGCTTCAAGAGAGTGCAGACCTCCACAGAGAGCAGCTCCTGCTGAGCAGATGCCACGAGACCAGGGCTGATAACATCTGAGGAAGGGAATGGGGCTGAGGACTGGGGATCTTTGGAGAGTGTTGTACCTGGTAGTGGTCCTACCACGCTACCGGGCAAGAGAGAGACAGAATGGCGGCAGGTCCCCAAGATTCTCCATGCCACGGGGATAGCATTAAGGCTATGTGCGGACGTTGCGTATTTGCATGCAGTTACGCAGCGATCTGCACCGCAGCGTAACTGCATGCGTCCTGTGTCCCCAGCATAATCTATGAAGATTATGCAGGAGACGTGTGCACCTGGCGTATTCGAGCAGTGACATGTCACTTTATTCCATGCGCTCTGCATGCATCCCCCGCTCTGTCTATGGGAGGGGCTGCACTCAGAGCACATGAAATCGGCTTTTTTCTTTTTTCATTACGGACTCTTTCTGCAGCGATTTGAAGCGCACGTGTGCTGTTCAAATCACCGCAGAAATTTCTGCACGGACAGAATGCTACGTGCGCACATAGCCTTACGCACCGAAAGAGCGTGACCCCCAGATCACCTCACCTGACCCCTTCCTCCTACCTGCCCGGGACCGACCAGAGGCTACAGGCGGCGAGGACCAGCACCCGGGTGCGACGTGGAACGGACTTTAAAGAGAAACTGGAACCGCACTCCGTGACTGGTATGAGTAATGCCTCCGCCCTGTGCCCCCGGTGTCTCTGAGGACTGTTGCCCTGGGTCTCATTAACCTCCCGGTGCTCCCCCGCTCCACCTGTGGGGAGCGATTCCATCCGGCTGCCTATAACACCTTCCCCGGAGAGAGACTGTGCAGCGGCGGCTGAACACATGGCCGCAAACCACGGGTGGCGCTGCTAGCATCCCCGTCCCCGTCCCGTACCGTTGCCTGGGGAAAGAGCGGAAGCAGAGGAGGCTGAGACCGCAGTGGCCACCGTTACCGATGGTGTGCTCCCTAGGAACTCTGTCACCCTCCTTCCTTCCCCACCTTGTAATACCAGACTGACTTTGGGACTTTCCTTTTATTGAAACCCGCCGGGGTGACGGAAGCCGGGTCGGGCCACTCACAGCCTGACCCCGAATACCACCGGCCCGGTGACCGTGCCATCCCTGGAGGCCCCGGCGCGGGCGTTTCACTATCATACCTTGTAATAAATCACCACCTTTATTATCTGAATAGGTGTAAACATTGCTTTTTACGACGTTCTCCACCAGTATTTACCAGCTCTATCTCCGAGTAACGTTAAGGTCTTTTATAAAAGAAAAATGGTTCACAATCATTGCCCAGTCTAAACATGTACACTGATCAAATGAAGAACGTTCACTTGCTCTTTTGTTGTTGATCACATCTTATGATGAACTGATCTGCATGTGTGATATGGAGTGATACTCATTTTATATCACGACTAAAGATGATAGCAATAATAATGGCTATGGTATAAATCATAATGTCAGTATTTTTACCTATCCACATATAAATAGAGTCAGCACTTTTGAGTTTATGTGGCTCATGTATAGCCTTCCACTTATAACGAATTTCCACTCCTATATATTGAAGTAGTTTTATAAAACTTCCAATCTTTCCATCACTATTTGTACTAACCCTCTTGGCCCACTTTCACATGTCCGTGCAAAACACACACATTTTGCATGGTTCGTGGTGCAGGTGCGTATGTGTCTGCGTGTGTCTGTGTGTATGATCAGCATGTGCTATCAGTGTGCTATCCGTGTGACATCCACATAGCACACGGTCAGCATGAGCTTCTATACTTACCTGTCTATGGTGCTGCTGTCTCAAACGCTGCTGCTGCTTCCGGTCCTCGGTGCAGTGCATATGTAATGAACATAATGAGCGGGGGTCAGAAGCAGGTGACAGCAGTGCCGAAGTCAGCAGCACTGGAGACACATGAGTATAAAAAATCATTTTATTACAGACATGTGATTTTCATCGGTACAGATCACATCAGTGTGCATACTGTGTCACACCCGTGCTGCTGGAGAAAAACAGGACATGTCTACGTGTGGAGCACACAGACACACATATGCTCCACACGGTCCATGTGAAAACACACACGTGTGCGTACACCCATTGATTTTAATGGGTCTACACTTGTCCGTGTCTCCAATTCATGTGAAAACGGACATCACACGTACCGGAGACACGGATGTGTGAAGGAGGCCTTACATACATACTTTTGCTATGTGAGGCAGTTCCCATTACTCATCACAGTTGTTTTTTTCTGTTGGCCTGTATATAATCTTTTCACTTACTTTTGCCTTGTTTAATAAAAATGTCAATGATCATATTGCATTGCAAGGGGCTAGCAAATATATAAGTCCTGGCTAATAAAAGTACAGATGTAGCTCTGCTCGGTTTTTGTTGTGTTAATATTTGCTGCATTTTTATGGGGTATTTCTGGCAGTAAACATTGAATGGCCATACATATTAGCAGAGAGCCGGATTTCAGTCCACCATCACATTTATCTCAATGGAGAGAGAATCTAGTTGCTGATATATACCCCTCTAGCAGCGGCGTATATTATCTGCCAAGGGATAGTTGGCGCAATCTGCTGTGTATGGGCAGTCACTGTGCACAAAAGCAGCAGCTGCGCTACATCTGTATCTGCTTTTATGTATGTTACATGCACTCGAGAATCTCAATTTAGCTTTTATAGAGAAATCCAACCTACTTGAAAATGTGTTTTGCAGACTATAATTTTCTATTCAGTATATTGTGACTAGAGAGGAGCCCAGGGTGACCTGCGGTTATTTCAGCACTAGAAAATGAATAACTTTGCCTGTGCTGACCATAACTTATCCATAGCTTTGTAAGTTAAACATCAACAGTGCGGAGCACGTGTCTTCATGTGGGATAGAGATCACTGTAGCTGAGCAAGCACAACCAACAAATGAAGTCGCATCCAATAATGCTATAAAAAGCAAATGTTACAGTAGTAACTGGTATAAAATGTAAATAACCGGTTCAGTGTGCATAAAGCATCCATACACATGTTGCAGATGTACTAGACATATCTCTACAACATGATGATAAAGGTGCAGTACTGCTATCAGTAGAGCGTCAAATACAATCTGCATGGATATTTATTCAGGTTATGCTCTGCAGTTGTCATTTCTATATTCAGTGACTGGTGCCTGACGATCGGTGGTAAATTCTGCATCTGATTGCACCTGTCGTCAGACGAACAGGTAGGCAACCCAGTACCTTACTGGTAAATGGTTCCATTCTAATGAATGATTACAGGACATGTGAACTTAACCTTACTATGTAAACAGGTGTGTAACTTACTGGTTGCACAGCAAAACTAAATCATAGACATAAAATCCCTAGTCTTGTCTATGCTCTAACTAAACAAAACAAACCCTGGCTACTCAGGCACGGCTGGGCTAATTCCAGTCACACAAAAATGGCTATTGTATATAGCAACCAGTTGTACTTGTACAGTCTGTGTAGGCTCTTCTAAGGCTAGGTTCACATTTCCGTTGTTTTGCATCAGTCACATGCGTTGCTTGTGCTTGTACAACGGATGACAAGAATTGGAATTCATTGTCATGAGAAAGCGGATTCCGTTGTAAAACGAGAGAGAGAGAACGATCAGCTGATCGTTCACAATAGCCGGCCGCTGGCTTTTGAGAGCGATCAGCTGATCACCCGGCCGCCGGCTTTTGAGAACAATCAGCTGATCTCCAAGCGGCAAGCTTCTGTGAACGATCAGCTGATCGCCTGGCTATTGTGAACGATCAGCTGATCGCCGGGCTATTGTGAACAATCAGCTGATCGCTCTCAAAAGCCAGTGGCCGGGAGATCAGCTGATCGCTCAGCCACCGAGAGAGACATTCATTTGAATGATTAAACACAAGATTTGAGCATGAGCAGTGAAAACATAGGGATTCCGCTGCTCATAAACGTTACATGCTGCGTTCCTGCCACCCGACGGTCAGTCGTTCCACAACTGATCAGTCGGGCGGTGAATGCAACGCAAGGGCATCAGTCGCAAACCGCCGCTCATACAAGTCTATGAGAAACAACGGAATCCGCCAAACGGATTGCGTTGTTTATCAGAGAGGCGGATTATGACTGATCATAAACAACGGAAATGTGAACCTAGCCTAAGAGAGATGTGTCTTTTCTCCCTCCCCAGGCCGAGAGACTAATGTGCACAGCGAGTCAGGTGTAGCTCATCAGACCCTGTAGTTACACATTTGCAATGTCACGGAGCAGTAAGGAGGCATGGCCAAGATATATTGGAAAGTGCAAACCGTGTAACACATGTCCACTGCTCCTGTCAGCGCCACTAAGCATAGACAGATGTTCATTTCACCGCATCGGGCCTATTTCTAGTATGATTTAAAAGGCTCTTTCGGTCTTATTCATTGTAGGTATGTACCATGATCCAAAATTCTACCTCTAGCACTGCAACCAAACAAAATATTATTCGCTAACATGAAGGAAAAAAAATAACAATACAAGGTCATATGTGTCAATAATGTGTGTGTGTGTGTGTGTGTGTGTGTGTGTGTGTGTGTGTGTGTGTGTATGTGTGTGTATGTATGTATGTATGTATATATATATATATATATATATATATATATATTGTGAGGTAGCGACCACCAATGTTGTGGATGGTCGCAGTGGAGGATGTGTGCTGGAGATCTCAGTCTGTGTGAAGACTGAAGAGAGACTCCTGGAAATCAGTCCAGGTGAGGACTGGGGAAAAGACTGCAGCCTGGCTGGAGAGGGCTGGAGGCTGCAGGTTGCAACCACAGTGACTTATGTTCGCTGGCTGGAGCCAGAGTGTGGAGAATCCACTATGGACATTTAATTGGACTGGAAGCCCACGGTATGTGGATGTTATATTTTCCTTTAAGCCAGGAGAGGCTTTGTTACATTTTGTTTAGCAGTTTATGTTGAGTCTAATAAATAAACTGCTGCGTTTTATAAGAGACGGTGATACCTATGTTGTCTAAGGTGCCTAGCATCGCTGCAAGCGAGTGAAACCCCCCGGGTTGCGGTAAGCAACGTTTACATATGGTGGAGAATGTGGGCAGCAATCCAGGCAGCAAGTCTAGTAACTGCAGAGGTGTTGTTCCTGTGGATCAGCCGGGTCCACGAAGGTTTTTTTTTTTTCTCTACTGTCTACACACTGCAAGGAAGTGTTGCCTGTGGATCGGCGGGTCCACGAAAACAATTTTCGAAGCGGTTTGCAGTGGATCGGCGGGTCCACGAAAGTTGACGGCGCACTCAAGCGGCTTGCGGTGGATCGGCGGGTCCACGAAGGTCCGTGGGAGCTGAGTGACCATGACTGGAGCAGCTTGTGTGGATGAGATACTGTTAAAGTACCTGGTGCGGGTCAGTGAGCAGCGACTGCAGGAGACTGGCCGCCAGGAGGTAAAGCAGCATGAGCTGCAGTGGCGACAGGAGTCGCTGAAAGAGCGTCTGGACTTGGTGGCGCTGGACAAGTGGGTACAGTCCCTTGTGGGGCCAGTGCAGAAGGATACCTGGGGCACCGAGGCACTGTATGGTTTGGGACATGCGTTTTCCATGGAAAGGCCATGGAATGTACCCTCTCGGGACTGGGTTGCCCAAAAGGGGGTGGAATCCCATGAAGGGGTGGTTGCCCAAAAGGGGGTGGAGCATCCCATAGACAAGGGCGCAGTGGCGCAGATGGACAGTAATCAAGCACAAGGGTTTTCATGCTGCAGGTGTCCTGTCTGCAGTGTAGACCACCCATCTGACGATAGGCCACGTCTGTGTACCGTGGAAGTGGATGGAGAATCCGTAACTGGACTCGTAGACTCGCGGAGTTTGGTGACCCTGGTGAGGGCCACAACTAATGTCTACCTGATTCCTGGAAAGAAGTTCCACACCAACTGCACCCACAATAATGATAAAGAATACCCAATGTCCAGCGTGGTCATTAAGACAAACAGGGACATTGGTTCTCATGATGTTGGTGTAGTTTCATATTTACAGCACCCAATTAATATAGGTTGGGACTCTAAATTATTTGTGGACTTGTGGAAGCAGGGGGAAGTGTCCGGGTGCTTGTGTAAGAGCCGGAACGGTCCAAATGAAGCTCCACCACAGCGGGAGGTTAAAAAGAGTCCTTGTGGGGTGGTTATGTGTGGTAAGGTGAAGATAGCACCCCCTAAAGTTGACTGTCCTAAGTTAGGGGGGAGCAAAGAAAAAGGTGGACATGCCCAACTTAGTGACATGATGGGTAAGAAAATAAATGACAATATGACTGTTAGTGACGGGGGAGCTCCAGAAAAGGGTGCCAACACCTGGTTAGGTGGGAACACGTTAGTCCAGGACACCAGGGCGAGTGACGACTCCGGTAAAGACACTAACTCTACTAAAGTGACAAACAAGTACTGTGACGTAGTGATGAGCAAAGAGGGGAAAACCTCCTCCCGTCGCCGAAGGCGCAACAGGCGTAGAGAGGCGGAGCAAGCTACAATCTCTGAAAATATGGTACAGGTAGAGACAGTGTCATGTATTTCTGCCCAAAGTGTGGATTCCCTTCCAGAATCTGAGTGTGCAGAGAAGGTTGAGAAAGGCACGTTGCCAATAGCAACCGCTAATGTAGTGTTGGACAGCAAAATCATGCAAAAGAAAGATGAGTCTGAGCTAGAACTGACACATTGTAACGACAGAAATCAGCAGGGTGAAAATGCAGAATAGGAGCTGACCAAAACAGTAGTGGTGATGTCCCCTATGATTTCCTGGTGTTAAGCTGATGGTCTGTTGAGTGAGAACACTATAGGAGAAGAAATCCTGGAGGCTGTTGGTGGAGGAAAAATCCACAAAGGTCATGGTGAGCAGACCAGTGATCCACCCAGTGCTGGGGTGAATAATAGTGCCAACGGCATAAAAGCTGTTGTAGACTCCAGAGAATCTGAGGTTGAAGGTATGGAGTGCAAGAAAGCCTCTGAAGTTGCAGAGAATCAAGAGGAAATTGAGGGAGATGCTGCAGAGTCCCAAGAGATGGCTGAAGCTGCAGAAGTTGAGAGAACCCTTAAAGTAGGGAAATCTAGCCCAGAAGTCCCATCAGCAGCTGAGAGCTTAACTGAACTTACTGGTAAGACCAAGATGCAGGCCATAAAGATGGACTTGGTTCAGAAGATTGAGAATCTGGAGGTCAAAGAGGAGGAAAAGTTCAAAGGCTCTGAGGCTATGGAAAATCCTGAGGAGAATGCAACTCCAAAGGTGGAGCCTGAGATAAGAAAAAGAGGATGGATGTGGAAGACCCAAGGAACGGTCCGATGGCCTTACAGGTAAAGAAATTTGGCCAGTCTTTACGTGCATGGTAGAAGTCCCTGCAGACTTGAGAAAAGCCTGTGCCAGTGAGGTGGTACATGAAAAATTCAAGACGGCCGTAGGAGCCTATAAAGTGTACTTTGCCCCAGAGTCTTGTCGGTTGGTGGTGTGCTCTGTAAGTGATGTCACAAAGAAGCGGGTGGCTATCCTGAGTGGCATGCACCTACTGTGTCTTCGCTCAAAGTGGCTTATCTCTACAAAGATGGAAGAAGACACCAGACGATTGGCGCATATGAAGCAGCTCACCATAGCGTTTCAGGAAGTGGTGGTTGTGAAGAAACCATTAATTGGGCTTGCAATAAGAGCGCTGAGAAGTAACATTCAGCAAGCCAGGAAGGTTCCAGGTATTACAGCTATTGAAGTGGAAGAAACCAGTGGAACATTCCGAATCTATGGGGAAACTGCAGAAGCAGTCAAGATAGCTCGAAGGTTGTTGGAGTTTGTGGAGGAGGTCACACAAGTGCCCAGAGAACTGGTCAAGAAGCTGATTGGAAGAAATGGAAGAGTCATGCAGGAGATAGTTGACAAGTCCGGTGTGGCGAGAGTAAGAATTGATATTCATAATGAAGCCAAGATACTCTGTGAAGTCGGTATGGTTCCATGTGTGATTGTGGGAACAAAGGAGTGTGTTGAAAATGTACGAGTCCTCCTAGAGTATCGCCTAGGTTACCTGGAAGAACTAAGGCAGTTGAACCTAAAAAGGCAGAATATTGCAGAACAACTCCATCAAGTGGGTATGAGGTGGAGACCGCTTTCAGGCTGGGGCCAGGAGAAGGGTTGCCCACCTGATAAAGGTGTTGCTTCAGTTGGCACAGAAAGTAGGTCCTATAATGAAAGGAACCAAGGTCATGGAAGACCTAACTACACTTTGGGCTATAGCATAGACTCTGAATGGTCCAAGTCCTCTACTCTAAACTCCAAAGGAATGGATGAAGGGAGTGATGTATCTACAGCGAAGGATGGTCTTGAGAGAACACACCAACAGAGCGATGACAACCGAAGACGCCATCGCAGAACAAGCCATAGTAAATCTGCAAAAAGAGAATGCAGACGGTCTAGATATAGCAGATCGTCTATCCGCTCAGTGCTGAGGTGCCCAGACAGTAACCCTTCTAGTGGATTAGATAGCTCGGAGTCAGACCAGACAGTAGTTTCGACTGGAAGAGACTTTCGCTACTACACTAGCCGTTGGAGACCGTCATGGAGAGATAGGTCTGACCGGGGGGCGTATCTGACAAGGGGGTTGACTGAGACGAGTCTGGTGACAATGACCGACTTTATGTTAGGAGATAAAGCTCAAATTTATCAGAGAGGGCCCTCTCGACTTGTAGGGCAAGGTAACACTAATGCCCTGTCTCAGGGCCCCTGTGGGTTATCAAATGTTCAAGCCTACAAGTTTGAACAGAGGGGGGGGAATATGTGAGGTAGCGACCACCAATGTTGTGGATGGTCGCAGTGGAGAAGGATCCCCCTGCGATATTGAACTGAAGGTGTGACTGTGGGACCTGTAGTTCCACAGAACTTGGGTTGTAATTAAGGGTTAGGTTCCCTTTAAACTGTGACCAGTGTGATGGACAGAGCTGGAGAATCACATACCTCCACCTGTGGGTGTATCCGGTTGGGTTTAAGAGACTGTTAGTTTTAGAAACAGAAAGAAGCCTGAGAGTGCTGCACATGAGGGATGTGTGCTGGAGATCTCAGTCTGTGTGAAGACTGAAGAGAGACTCCTGGAAATCAGTCCAGGTGAGGACTGGGGAAAAGACTGCAGCCTGGCTGGAGAGGGCTGGAGGCTGCAGGTTGCAACCACAGGGACTTGTGTTCGCTGGCTGGAGCCAGAGTGTGGAGAATCCACTATGGACATTTAGTGGACTGGAAGACCACGGTATGTGGATGTAATATTTTCCTTTAATCCAGGAGAGGCTTTGTTACATTTTGTTTAGCAGTTTATGTTGCGTCTAATAAATAAACTGCTGCGTTTTATAAGAGACGGTGATACCTATGTTGTCTAAGGTGCCTAGCACCGCTACAAGTGAGTGAAACCCCCGGGTTGCGGTAAGCAACGTTTACATACTAGAAGAATGTAAACTATACATATATATATATATATAGTTTACATTCTTCTAGTATAGCACATAAGGTGATATGTATCATTATATGTCATCATTACCATGTTGCCAGAGCCAAGGGATTGTGTATGGCCAATTTTAACTTTTATGTGATGTCGCTTTATGGATCTATTAATGAGTTGGCATTTGAATACTTTCAGTGAAATGGTTAAGACTACTGGCTTATAGCAATGATCTCATATATAGGACCCATCTATAGCTTGGAGTTTGCAGATGGGGGAGTTATCCAAGCTCTTTGGTCCATCGAACATAAAGAAGTTATTCATTCATTGTGTATTATGAATGAGGATATAAAAAGACCATATGTCTAATAGAAAATATCTTTTTTTCCCGAAATCAAAGGGAATATGTACCCAAAAAAATTAACAATTTAGATTTTCATATAGAGCACTTAGCCCGTAAAAAATATCATACCAGTACTGCATATTTTATGTGTTTATACAGTTAGGTCCAGAAATATTTGGACAGTGACACAATCTTCGCGAGTTGGGCTCTGCATGCCACCACATTGGATTTGAAATGAAACCTCTACAACAGAATTCAAGTGCAGATTGTAACGTTTAATTTGAAGGTTTGAACAAAAATATCTGATAGAAATTGTAGGAATTGTACACATTTCTTTACAAACACTCCACATTTTAGGAGGTCAAAAGTAATTGGACAAATAAACCAAACCCAAACAAAATATTTTTATTTTCAATATTTTGTTGCGAATCCTTTGGAGGCAATCACTGCCTTAAGTCTGGAACCCATGGACATCACCAAACGCTGGGTTTCCTCCTTCTTAATGCTTTGCCAGGCCTTTACAGCCGCAGCCTTCAGGTCTTGCTTGTTTGTGGGTCTTTCCGTCTTAAGTCTGGATTTGAGCAAGTGAAATGCATGCTCAATTGGGTTAAGATCTGGTGATTGACTTGGCCATTGCAGAATGTTCCACTTTTTTGCACTCATGAACTCCTGGGTAGCTTTGGCTGTATGCTTGGGGTCATTGTCCATCTGTACTATGAAGCGCCGTCCGATCAACTTTGCGGCATTTGGCTGAATCTGGGCTGAAAGTATATCCCGGTACACTTCAGAATTCATCCGGCTACTCTTGTCTGCTGTTATGTCATCAATAAACACAAGTGACCCAGTGCCATTGAAAGCCATGCATGCCCATGCCATCACGTTGCCTCCACCATGTTTTACAGAGGATGTGGTGTGCCTTGGATCATGTGCCGTTCCCTTTCTTCTCCAAACTTTTTTCTTCCCATCATTCTGGTACAGGTTTATCTTGGTCTCATCTGTCCATAGAATACTTTTCCAGAACTGAACTGGCTTCATGAGGTGTTTTTCAGCAAATTTAACTCTGGCCTGTCTATTTTTGGAATTGATGAATGGTTTGCATCTAGATGTGAACCCTTTGTATTTACTTTCATGGAGTCTTCTCTTTACTGTTGACTTAGAGACAGATACACCTACTTCACTGAGAGTGTTCTGGACTTCAGTTGATGTTGTGAACGGGTTCTTCTTTACCAAAGAAAGTATGCGGCGATCATCCACTACTGTTGTCATCCGTGGACGCCCAGGCCTTTTTGAGTTCCCAAGCTCACCAGTCAATTCCTTTTTTCTCAGAATGTACCCGACTGTTGATTTTGCTACTCCAAGCATGTCTGCTATCTCGCTTATGGATTTTTTCTTTTTTTTCAGCCTCAGGATGTTCTGCTTCACCTCAATTGAGAGTTCCTTAGACCTCATGTTGTCTGGTCACAGCAACAGCTTCCAAATGCAAAACCACACACCTGTAATCAACCCCAGACCTTTTAACTACTTCATTGATTACAGGTTAACGAGGGAGACGCCTTCAGAGTTAATTGCAGCCCTTAGAGTCCCTTGTCCAATTACTTTTGGTCCCTTGAAAAAGAGGAGGCGATGCATTACAGAGCTATGATTCCTAAACCCTTTCTCCGATTTGGATGTGAAAACTCTCATATTGCAGCTGGGAGTGTGCACTTTCAGCCCATATTATATATATAATTGTATTTCTGAACATGTTTTTGTAAACAGCTAAAATAACAAAACTTGTGTCACTGTCCAAATATTTCTGGCCCTGACTGTAGAAAAATAGTTTTTCTACACATTTAAATGAGGGGGCTTTCTTGCACCCTTGGCATGACCCCTTTCCACCCTCTCAATTACAAAACTCCACCCCTCCCCTCTTGGTGATTACAGCACTCACTTTGAATCTTTGTCTGATTAAACTCCCCAGCCCTGCATATACTGACACTGCAGGGGGAATGTTTTCATCCCTTTTTCTATATATAGTTAGAGACTTTACCTCCTACACAGAACAACTTTGCACAGATGGCGGCAAACACGTTTTCTCCAGCCATTTTCCAGGTGCTGCAAACGTCTGAGGAGAAAATCCAATCTAACCGAATATTTCATCCATTATTAGTGTATGCTTAAATTATATAACTCTGCCCTTCACCTCTCCAATTTAGCCTACTTCAACACCTTCATCAACTCACTTTCCAACAATCCTAAACAACTCTTTGACAGTCTTCATTCCATCCTTGGTCCAAGAGTGCAGGCCTCAGCCACCAATCTCAGTGCTGACGATTGACCAACTATTTAATAAAATATAAAATTGACCATGTTTGAAAGGAAATTTTCTCTCATTCATGCTATTGGGCTCAAGGATACTGCTCTATCTTTGTTTTCATCCTTCCTCTCTGACCTCGCTTCCTCTGTATCTTTTGTCGGCTCCTCTTTCTCTTCTCTTTCCCTTACTGCCAAGGTTCCTCAGGGGTTAGACCTAGGACTAACCCCTGAGGAACCTTGGCAGTCCTAGGTCCCTTATTGTTCTCCCTATACACTACCGCTATTGGACAAACCATCAGTAGATTTGGTTTTCAGTACCATCTATATGCTGATGACACCCAATTATACACTTCTGCTCCTGACATCACCACTGCATTACTACAAAATATCAGTGACTGTCTATCTGCTGTCTCTACCATCATGTCCTACCTCTAACTAAAACTGAATCTATCAAAAACTGATTTGCTTGTGTTTCCTCCCTTTACTAACCCTCCTAAACCCAATATTGCCATTTCTGTGTTTGTTTCCACCATTACTCCCAGCACCATTCCCACTGTCATAGGGTTATATTTGACTCAGATCTTTCCTTCACTCCCTACATCCAATCACTCACTCACACATGTCACCTACACCTCATAAACATCTCTAGAATTTGACCTTTTCTTACCTTTAACTGCAAAAACTCTTACTGTCACTCTTATACATTCTAGTCTGGACTACTGCAACTCTCTACTACACTATGTGCAGAAATATTAGGCAAATGAGTATTTTGAGCACATGATAATTTTTACACACGTTGTCCTACTGTGATGTGCATCTCTGTAAGGAGGAGGGGTGTGGTATAATGACATCAACACCCTGTATAAGGTGTGCTTAATTATTAGGCAACTTCCTTTCCTTTGGCAAAATGGGTCGGAAAAGAGATTTGACGAGCTCTGAAAAGTCCAAACTTGTGATATGTCTTGCAGAGGGATGCAGCAGTCTTGAAATTGCCAAACTTTTAAAGCGTGATCACCAAACAATCAAGCGTTTCATGGCAAATTGCCAACAGGGTCACAAGAAGCGTGTTGGGCAAAAAAGGCGCAAAATAACTGCCCATGAATTGAGGGAAATCAAGCGTGACGCTGCCAAGATGCCATTTGCCTCCAGTTTGGCCATATTTCAGAGCTGCCACGTTACTGGAGTATCAAAAAGCACAAGGTGTGCCATACTCAGTGACATGGCCAAGGTAAGGAAGGCTGAAAAATGACCACCTTTGAACAAGAAACATAAGAGAAAATGTGAAGACTGGGCCAAGAAATATCTGAAGACTGATTTTTCAAAGGTTTTATAAACTGATGAAATGAGAGTGACTTTGGATGGGCCAGAGGCTGGATTAGTAAAGGGCAGAGAGCTCTACTCCAACTCAGTCGCCAGCAAGGTTGAGGTAGGGTACTGGTATTGACTGGTATCATCAAAGATGAACTTGTGGGACTTTTTCGGGTTGAGGATAGAGTGAAGCTCAAACTTGTGGGACTTTTTCGGGTTGAGGATGGAGTGAAGCTTAACTCCCAGACCTACTGCCAGTTTCTGGAAGACAACTTCTTCAAGCAGTGGTACAAGAAGAAGTCAGTATCGTTCAAGAAAAACATGATTTTCATGCAGGACAATGCTCCATCACATGCATCCAACTACTCCACAGCGTGGCTGGCCAGTAACGGTCTAAAAGATGAAAAAATAATGACATGGCCCCCTTGTTCACCTGATCTGAACCCCATAGAGAACCTGTGGTCCCTCATAAAATGTAAGATCTACAGGGAGGGAAAACAGTACACCTCTCTGAACAGTGTCTGGGAGGCTGTGGTGGCTGCTGCATGCAATGTTGATCGTAAACAGATCAAGCAACTGACCGAACCTATGGATGGTAGGCTGTTGAGTGTCATCATAAAGAAAGGTGGCTATATTGGTCACTAATTTTTTGGGGTTTTGTTTTTGCATGTCAGAAATGTTTATTTCTAAATTTTGTGCAGTTATATTGGTTTACCTGGTGAAAATAAACAAGTGAGATGGGAATCTATTTGTTTTTTTATTAAGTGGCTTAATAATTCTGCACAGTAATAGTTACCTGCACAAACAGATATCCTCCTAAGATAGCCAAATCTAAAAAAAAAACAAACACTCCAACTTCCAAAAATATTAAGCTTTGATATTTGAGTCTTTTGGGTTGATTGAGAACATAGTTGTTGATCAATAATAAAAAAAAATCCTCTAAAATACAACTAGCACTAGTTGCCCATCTTCTGCAGAGTACAATATAAACTTCTCATTCTCTCACCCACAAAGCTCTTCTGCACCGCTCTACATCTTCTTCCTCATCTCAATTTATCACCCTACCCATGTTCTCCATTCCGCTAATGACCTAAAACTAACTTCCTCAATAATCCATACATCCAACTCTCATCTCCAAGACTTCTCACAAGCTGCACCAATTCTCTGGAATGCACTACCAAGGACAATTCAATTAATTCCCAATACCCGTAGTTTTAAGCGTGCCCTAAAAATCCATTTCTTTAGCCTGGCCTTCTTCCTCTCCTCACTTTTATTCAACTATTCCTTTTGGCCTTTACAAATTTTTTCCCAAATTTGGTCCCTTTTATCATATGTTTACACACCCTCTATGCACTCAATAGCACTTTGTACTTGCTGGTGACCGGTTCATGCAGCATTATTTGAATACCCTATTTATTATACGATGGCTGGATCACACATGACAAGCACTTTTTACCACTTACCGTTTGTGCCTGCCGTATACTAGCAGGACCATCACTCCTCTTAGTATCTGTTGGCATTGTGTTATTCTGTAATGTCTGATATTGTCTATACATGTCCCCTCTGAATTGTAAAGTGCTGCGGAATATGTTAGCGCTATAGAAATAAAAATTATTATTATAGTTGCCCTTTCATTACACACTGGATTGCAAAGCAGCGTCAAGTATAACAGGGGAGGGATGGGAGCGCGCACAATGTCAGTGTATGCACATTTTCATCTCCCTCATTGTGTTTTGTGGCCATACACTGATGTATAATACTGTGTGCAGCAAATAGCTGTTATTTATACACAGGAGAGGGGACTGAGAACTGTGCTCCAGCACACACTGACCCTGCGCGCGCGGGCACTTGGCCGCACCACTGTCAGTATGTACAGGGCTAGAGCATTAGATTAGGGGGCATTCCAAATCACCAGTACCAGTAGGATTTTTATCGGGTCTAAGTCCCCTATATGAAGGTCTAAATAGTTCAATTTCAGTTTTGGGTGTGAAAGAATTAACTGTAAAAACATATATATATATATTTACTGAATATATGTCTTCAGAATATTTTACCTTTGGCATCTCATTATTCTAACTGGTGCTATTCTTTGTTTTCCAGCAAATGAAACTGTCTTTCGACTCCCTCACTGAAGATGCAATAGACTCATGAAGAATCAACATGGATATATTATACAAAAGTATTTGCACTTAAAAGTTCCTTGCAATGACTATCTTTACGTTTACCAAAGCACGCATTGGCTTCTCAGGTTGAACTGTATTTCATTTACTGTATTGTCTCTCCTGCATTAGGTCTGGTGCTGGCATGTGTTGTTGGGATGATTACCATATATATATATACTTTAGCTTCATGCCCTGGTTGCTGCATATCTCACTTGGTGGAGGATCTGGTGTTTTCACGAAAACCTGATGCGTCCATACTTCCATCTGGAGCCAGACTGTACGGCCGTGTTCTTTGTCATAAAGATTTCTGTTATCCTACAGACATAGCCATGCACACATTACACTACACTGTCCTCATGAATAACAGATACATGATAATATAGTCAGTCTTGTGATGAAAATTATGTTTATTTCTGCTTCTGTTTTAATGTTGGTTTGTGCAGTTTTTTTTTATATGTGAAAATTACTAGCAATATTATGTCTTTAGTAAATCATGGTTAAAGCTTAATTTCCCCCTAAAACTTAGTGTACATCTCTCGTGTATAGGATAACATCCATATAGACTTCTTGTTTGCAGTAGCCCAGTACCAGTTTGCAAATGTATCTTTCCAATTGGCCCAACATATCAAAACATATGATAAAGTTAAAATTATTGTACAGGATTAGATCAATAAACCCTGCTATTCCAAAAACAGTGCATTTCACTGGGTTGTGGCTGGTATCGTAGCTCAGGTCCAATGATTTAGAGGGACTGTGGACAAATGTGCGCGTTCTTTGGGAGAAAGTCATTGTGTTCTCTACAACAACTCTGTTCTCAGAATTACACATTCATATATCATTTTCTATGTCTGATGAAGATCACAACAAATCAATGTATCCTTTATTACTATGCTTCATATCAGACGGTTCTGCATTATGTCAATTCCGTAACCTTTAAAGGGTAGCTCTGAGTTTCGCTTATCTAAAGTGATATGTCAAAAATTTTTATTGGTAGAGGTTTGGGTGCTAAGACCACTGCTGATTAAGACTTCTGACACTATAATATGGGAGAAGTTTGTTAAAAATTCTAGGTATCCTGTAAAGGAAATTCTATAAATTCAAGAAAAAGATTTTTGTTGACTTCTCATAGATATGTTTCAGAAAATCAGATTGGTAGACTATGTGAATGCCCGTGGCTTTGCTCCATAAATTTGAATGACCATGAACGGTGTCTGAGACTTGCAGTGAAGAGTTTGCCAGTTTATAACTTTGTAAACTGGAGGCATAGCAGAAGATCCCTTTCGAACTTGAATCTGTGACACCACTTCTTTAGGATGCTATGAACTGTACTCATTAACTGCATGCGGATTAGATCTAATTGCCTTGTTGGACCTATACTCAGCGTGATTTGTAAAGTGGTAGTCCGATGCTCAGTTTTACATGTACTAGCACCCGAAAACTTATCTGTGCCCTGAATGCAAATATTACCTAAAAAAAGGAGTATGGATTAATTGCCATCATCTAATTCTACATAGTAACATATATACATTTTGCTTACCATGACGACCACCACGACAAGTTCCACTGAGGAGAAAAGTATTTGACAGATACAATATACTGATGACTAGTGATGAGAAAGCACTACCATGCTTAGGTTCTCGGTACTAGTGATGAGAAAGCACTACCATGCTTAGGTTCTCGGTACTAGTGATGAGCAGGCAACTACCATGCTCAGGTGCTGGGTACTAGTGATGAGCGGGCACTACCATGCTCAGGTGCTCAGTACCTGTAACAAGCAGTCGGCCGCTGAGATGGATGCAACTCATTTACTGAGTATAATGGAAGCCAGTTGGGAACTTGAGCATTTTTGCAGAAGATCTTGTTATTCCTTACTAGTTTATATGCTGATTAATGCTTTGATGTCAATATAAACCAGCAGCCAAGTGGCGCTCCAGAGGTGTCACCTGCAGGATCTGGCACCTGTTGCTGATTTCTTGAAAACCTTTTGTTTTTCAGTATAACACAGTGATTTGATTTCCCCCATTTTCTGTATAATAATACCATAGATGGTACAAAGAACGATACATTTTAAAGTAGATGGCTTAGAACCTGACTCACAAATGGATACCAAACTAGATATTCTTAAAGAAACCCTCCTCTTTTATGTTTTGTTTTCATTTTGTATTCAATTGTCATTGTAACGCAGGACTTTTATCATGTGATAAGCAGTAACCTGTGAAACAAGACTTTCCTTATGGTCTATGGTTTGCAATAAAACTTCTGTGACTGTTCCTTATTAATGCATGCAAATAAATATCAGAAGTCCCTAGCACGTGTCATTGTATCATATGTAATATCTGAAAGAAACTATGTCAAATCTTCAGCTCCTGAATTCTGCAGATCGCCACGACTGGAACCTGGATATCTCACGTGCTGCAGTTTGGCTTTTCAGGCTAAAGTAAAAGTGTTAATTTTATAAAAAATAAGATGTTGAACCCAGAACTTAATCCTTTATTAGAAGAGTTGTACTGTGTTCTTTGTAAGATTTACTTTACAACATGTCCATGGAAACATCACCAAATCTAACCAGATCACTATTATAACAGTTTTCATGAAAAAAGGGGAGTTACAGTGAACCATATTACAACTTCGTGTTCTCACGTAATGATCCCCCAATTTTACCAAATATATGCATACTCCTCAATATCTTGAAACAATGTGATGCCACACAATGGAGTTATTTTATGCTCACTTTATTGAAAATTTTTTTTTAAAACAATCACCAACACACATAGTGAAAATACTGATAATACAAAAGCTAAAAAGTAGTCCTGCTGTGTAGTGATCCGAATACAGCAGTAATAATACACCTGCATTAACTTTAATTAGGGATAGTATACTCACTCACATAAATGGTTAATAATCAAAGGCTAAACCCATATAATGCAGGAGATCTAAAGTACAACCCCCCCAGGGGTCTGAGCATCAGGTACACCGTAATAAATTGTGAAATGACAACCACTATCAGAGATTACTCAAGTAGTCAGGGTAAGGAGCAACCTTGCAGCACACAGTTGTGTCAGAACATACCGGATTAGTCAGACGACTGGGGGTGTATCCAGGATCACAAGCCCGAAGCGCTTTTCGGCAACCTTTCTCAAGGGCCGATACACATTGTCTGTAAGCCGCCACCTTGTGCCCATAAATACCTCATGGATCCACCCCCGTCCGCCCTCCTGTGACGTTTTGACAGCGCTCACCTGCGGCAAGGCTCGGGTATTAACTACATACATCCGGCGGCTCAGCACGACAGTCCGCGCATGCGCCGGAGCAAAAAAGCTCCGTGACGTCATTCGCGCATGCGCGGGGCCGTAAAAGAAGCCGCCGGGCATATGCACCCAAGCATCACGCCGGCAGCGTGAGCGCAAGTACGTCACTACAGGAGGACGGATCGGAGAGCAGGTCAGAAAGGATCAACAACAGCACGTCATTATAGGTTTGCTGGCAGAAACTCATGACAGCCGAACGTACTATGCACACCATTCCACAAATTCCCATGTAATCCGTCTAGACCCACATAGGTCTAACTATTCATGGGGATTTAGTATATTAATCATAGATAAATATAATTGGATAGGGGACCAAGTCCCATATCCATAAACGGTGCCCTAGGGATATAACATACATAGAAGGGGAAAACAGCACAGATGAGATCCAATGCATTATATTTGTCAGATAGCACAAAAAGGCCACATTATAAACAAACATGGATATCATATTACTACAACCATATTAAGTACATAATAAATATATGGATATGTGAACATATTATGGTGTCTTCCCAAATCCAAAAAGGCTGTCCAATTCCATGCCTTATTCCTGATCCTGCCGGGAATTCGAGGATGCAGAGCAAGAAAGAGATATGGCAGATCTTCAACCACAGAGGTATTACTACAAAAGGACAAACAACATGTAATTAAAATACAAGAAATAAAAAAGCATAATGGTTAGAATGCCAAAATATGAAGTATGTACATCAGAGGTGGAACAAACCTCCATTCCCAAAATAAATACTTATGTAGGAGAGAACAGCTATAGGGAGGGATCCCTTATGCATTCAAGAAAGGGGCAAAACTCAATTGTTCATTAAGACCCATAGGTGAAAGGGTCCCTAGAGTGAATATCTACCTAGCTTCCAATCTAGATAGGGCAAGTTTCAGATTGCCCCCTCTGATACCGCCCTTAATCAGGTCGATCCCCACCACCTTCAATCCCATTGGGTCACAGTTAGGGTGGACCTTAAAGTGTCTGGGGAGAGACCTGAGAAGGGAGAGGTCCGTCACGGCTGGAGCTTTCTGGATATCCCGGACATGTTCGCGGATGCGGACCCGTAGCTGCCTAGAGGTAAGCCCTACATAAACCAGATCACATGGACATTTTGCGTAATAAACAACATGGGTACTACTACATGAGATGTACTTCTTGATTTGAAAGTGTTGTCTTTTATCCGCTGAAGAGAATTCCTTACCTCTAATGATGTTCCCGGATCCGCAAGCTAAACATTCCCCACAAGTGAAGCAACCCACCCTGGGGGAGTTATGTCCGTACAGGCCAACCTGTGTCTTAGCCACATAGTGGCTATCCACAAGCAGATCCCGCAAGCTCCTGCCCCTTCTAGACGTGACCAAGGGGGCCTCAGGTAAGTCAGTGGCCAGGACCGCATCCGTTTGCAACACTGACCAGTGTCTCACCAGGGCATCTCTAACACGCCCCCATTGTCCATTGAATGTGGAGATAAATCTGGTTTGGTTCCCGCTTTCGTCCTTAGTTACCCAATTTGAACCGTACAACAGATGTTCTCTTGGACATTGTTTAGCCCTTAGGTAGCCCTGTCTGACACCGCGGGCGCCATATCCCCGATCCCTGAATCGTGCACTAAGGTCTTTGGCCTGGCATTCAAATTTCTGAGATGTCGAGCAAATTCGTTTTGCCCTCAGAAATTGTCCCGTAGGGATGGCCCTAATTGTGGACCTCTGGTGAGCCGATGATGCATGTAAAAAAGCATTAACAGATGTAGCCTTTCTAAAAAGGTCTGTCTCAATTAGACCTCCTTCACCAACCTCCATCATAACGTCCAAGAATTCCATTTTTTTCTGGTCAGCCTTATAGGTTAACCGAATGTTCATATTATTCCGATTCAGATCTTCCATGAAAATATCCAACAGAGAGCGGGCACCTTGCCACAGGAACAGCACGTCATCTATGTATCTATACCAGCAGACTACCCTCTGGGCAAGCGGGAGCTCGTGTAAAACCGTTTGCTCCCACCTGCCCAGCAATAGTCCCGCATAAGATGGTGCACACGCTGCCCCCATGGCGGTGCCACGCCTCTGCAGGAAGAATCGGTCCTTGAAAGTGAAGACGTTATGATGGAGGATGAATTCAAGAAGTTCCATAATAAGCTCACACAGAGATCTCTCCAATGGCCCTCCCATGAGGAAATGTCTAGATGCCTCCAGACCCTGTTCGTGCTCGATGCAGGTATAAAGGGACTCGACGTCCGCCGTAACAAGCCACATGTCTGCATCAACATGAATACCATCCAATTTCCTAAGGAGATCGTTGGTGTCCTTCAAATATGATGGAAGATTCTGTACCAAAGGTTTTAAGTAGAAATCTACAAAGGTACATATAGGCCCACAAAGGCCACCAATCCCCGAGACGATAGGTCGTCCCGGAGGATTGGCGGCATCCTTGTGTACCTTAGGTAGCAGGTAAAAAGTGGGCAACTTTGGAGTATTAACCAACAATCCATCTCTCACCTTTGATGTTATTATGCCCTCCAAAAGTGCCTCATCAAGGATAGACTCTAACTTAATCCTGAACTCGGGGGTGGGGTTACTGGTAAGTCTGGTGTATGTCTCCTTATTGTTAAGTTGTTTAAATGCCTCTCGTTCGTATTTGAGGACAGGCCAGATCACCACATTCCCCCCTTTGTCCGCACTTTTTATCACAACGTCCGTCATACTTTTTAGTTCCCTAATCGCCAGACGTTGTTGTTTTGTCAGATTTTCACCGGAGCTATATTTGGGAATTTTCTCAAACTCCTTGGTGACCAATCTGACAAATATTTCTATTTGCGGACATAAGGACAAAGGGGGAAATGCGGTCGACCTTGGTAAAATTTCTTGGGCAAACACCCCAGACACACCTAGCTCACCCTCCCTTTCCAAACTCTCCAATACAGCAATGGCCTCCTGTTCCCTATCAGTCAGGGCCTCATCCCCTTTCTTTGCTTTGTGATGTAATCTGTAAAGAAGCAATTTCCGGGCATATAGATGGAGATCTTTTACAGCAGTAAATAAATCAAAGGTGCCGGTTGGTACAAATGATAGACCAAGTTGAAGAACTTGAGTCTGTGCTTCTGTGAGGGTGTGGGTTGAGAAGTTAATTACCTGGAGTTGATTCTTTTTGCTACGTTGTTCCAGGGACATGGTGGGTGAAATTCCCTTCCTTTTCCCCTGTGTCACTCCACGGTGGTTTTTAGAGATGTCATTATATTTTTTCGTAGGATCATCATCCTTCTCCTCCATCCCCATACTCTCCCCGGAGGTGCGAGATGACATAGAGCCTGATCGGGGTCTTCCATGGTAGAATTGACCTGGACGGCCCTTCTTCCATCTATATACTTGTTTATTACTGTGGTCGTTCTTGTCTCTCTGCAATTTCTTGGTTTTGGTACTTCTAATTTCATTTTCCCATTTGGCAAAATCACCCTCTACTTCAGTATTAAATTTGGCCAGTTGTTCTTCCGTTAGCTCTTTTTTGATTTTATCTTCGATAGCCTCAATCTGCACCTCCATTTCACCCACGTTTACTTCATTTAGTTTAATAAGCAGTTCCATGAAATGTTTTGAACATGCATTGGCACTATCCTCCCAAGCTTTAATAAACCATTCCTCTTGAATAGGGAATGAAGGAAATACCTGAATACGTAGACCACGGGGGATCAAACCCCGGGCTACATATTGCTCCAGGAAACCTTTGTTCCACCATAATTTAGTCCTTTTGTGGAGCAATTGTTTTAATCTCTGCATATCTGCTTGGCAATCGCTATGCTTACTGTTAAAACCACAGGTCAGGTCTTCTTTAAAAGCCTCATTTATATGAGAGCGCCAATTGTTATCGCGCGCTCTGAAATCCATGGATTCTGAAAACAAAGCTGTGATAAACACAGATATTACTATTATAACAGTTTTCATGAAAAAAGGGGAGTTACAGTGAACCATATTACAACTTCGTGTTCTCACGTAATGATCCCCCAATTTTACCAAATATATGCATACTCCTCAATATCTTGAAACAATGTGATGCCACACAATGGAGTTATTTTATGCTCACTTTATTGAAAAATTTTTTTTTTAAAACAATCACCAACACACATAGTGAAAATACTGATAATATAAAAGCTAAAAAGTAGTCCTGCTGTGTAGTGATCCGAATACAGCAGTAATAATACACCTGCATTAACTTTAATTAGGGATAGTATACTCACTCACATAAATGGTTAATAATCAAAGGCTAAACCCATATAATGCAGGAGATCTAAAGTACAACCCCCCCAGGGGTCTGAGCATCAGGTACACCGTAATAAATTGTGAAATGACAACCACTATCAGAGATTACTCAAGTAGTCAGGGTAAGGAGCAACCTTGCAGCACACAGTTGTGTCAGAACATACCGGATTAGTCAGATGACTGGGGGTGTATCCAGGATCACAAGCCCGAAGCGCTTTTCGGCAACCTTTCTCAAGGGCCGATACACATTGTCTGTAAGCCGCCACCTTGTGCCCATAAATACCTCATGGATCCACCCCCGTCCGCCCTCCTGTGACGTTTTCACTGTATATATGTTGCATGTCTGTACATACACATAAAGTGAAACCTTAGAGACAATATAATGAGTAAAATAGATATACTATTACATATAAAAGTACAAAACTGTTAAGAGTTATTTTGTAAAAAAAACAAAACAAATGTTCTACAGGCGCTTTGAGCTGTAAACAAAAAATAAAACTGGATCCATTGCAGGGCGCTCCGTAGTCATCATTGAGACAGGTAGAGGTGATGTCACTGTTTCACCAACAGCATGACTAGTGTTGTTGTGATTGGTTGCAGCCAGTGGACAGGAGACTTGAGCAGTGCATAATCACATGGTTTTTTTGATGACAGGCTGCTCAAAACTCCAGTCAGCTGCAGCAAATTACAGGAGCAGTGTTTCTGCTGCTGGTGGAATGGTGATGTCTCCTTTTCCTAGGTCAATGCAGGCCACAATGTGTATTAACAGGAGCCCATCATTAAAGTTTATTCCATATAAACCACTGGCAGCCGCTTTATTAGCGCTCTAACAGACCGAAGTACTTATCTTCATAAATGCAGGCCACAAGGCTTGGGCAGTAGGCACCAGTTGGTGAGTATCACATAGTTTATTTTTTTTACAGTTCCAACCCCAGGGGAACCCCTTTAATTATGTTACTCTACTTCCTGAAATTCAATTCCCAGATTTACATCACAAGAAATAACTAAATGGCTGTGTTCCTATGCCCAGAATGACACCCCTTCTCTGACAACTTCTCCTGTGCCTCCTGTTAAGAACCTATAGTTTACAAAACACCTTAGAAATATCAGCTGTTATGTAAAATGACTATATTAGATCCACTTTAATAAATTGTGAAAATTTGCTGCGAGTTTAACTTTTATTAGAATTGTGTATTGATGCTCACCAAAGTCATATGAAACAAGCCAAGCAAGTGGTGTAACCAATTGTGTGAAGACAATAATAAAATATAACTTTTAATAATTCCTAATTAAGATATTTTACACACACTATATAAACGGTTGTAAAACCAACCAATATAATACACTACGAGAGGCTGACGTTATGCAGAGCTCCCACTGTATACACAAATAAGGACAATTACAGTAAGAGAAACTAGTCCCAAAACAAATCTCTCACTTTGTACACAGATGTTAATTACACAAATGCAACATCAATTGTATCCAACTGATGTCCATAATAGTGTGTATACCAGAAATGCGAATGATCACAATATAAAGCACCCTACAGTGTTGAGAAATGTTACCAAAACATACACATTGAGGTGAAATGAATCAAAAAAGACATGTTGTCCAATAGAGGGGGGCAAAACAACAGCCTCACAATACCCCTCAGTGGCAACAATCTGACCATAGACGCTCCTAGACCCCCCGACGCGTTTCATAAATAGCTTAATCATCAGGGGATAATGGCCAGGAAAGCAGAAGCTTCAGAATAATACGGACCTCCACCATAGTATGTCCGGGCATCACATAGCGATTTAACTTTTGCACACATATCTAAAGACATTTTGTTGCTTTAAGACCACACATCACCCAACGACACTGAGGGAAGCTGCCATCTTCTAATTCTTCATACAGGGGTCTAGAGGAAGTGTTGATGGTTCTGTGCCAAGTAGTTCTGTAATAGAGTTGATTATACAGAATTGATATAACTTTGTTTTGGATCCAAATGATCACCTCAACATATTTTTTACAAAGTTGCTATGAATCTCCTCCTACCTGTTGGCATCCTCAGCATCTCTTTTGAGTAGTAAGCTTGGCCTGATATCATTCATGCCACACACACCAAAAAGACGATGTCACGCTGGGCTTTTTAATTAGAAGAGGCCAAGTAGATGTCAGCAGGTAAGGGGATATTTGCAGGGCTCACGTCCAATGGCCACGAATTGACCAGGGTCCTATAAATTTATTTGCTCAACTTTAGAAGTTGCTTAACATAATTTCCCAAAGATTTCCAGGCTCTGCTCTTACAGACCGTATCAAGATTCCAAGTAGAATAGGTAGACTCTGAGAGCCCATTTACATGGCAAAAACGATCTCCAATCGGTATATTTTTTTGTTGGTCAGCAGTCATATAAAACTGCACTAAGCAATGCACATTGGACAATCTGTACTAGGTCATTCTTGATCGCCGCAGCACATCTTGTTTACACATGACAATGCACTGCCGAGAATGATGATTTTTCAACAAGCTGAAAAATCATCTCATCCGACAAGCAAGCATTTTGCTCAGTCATTGGATGATCAGCAGCCTGTTTACACTGCAGGATTATCATGAAAGAGCATTCTTAGGAAAGCCTGTTTGCAATAACCTTTCTGTGGTAAATGCATCTAATGTTAAGAAAACAAGTCTTTGTTCTCATGTCCATAAAAAAATGAGACAAGTGCACTGCGAGTACATTGTTTTATCAGCCTAACTCCAGTAAAAACTGGACTATACAGTGCTCTTGGATTGTTCTGTACAGTACTTCTTTGAAGCTTTTTCCCTTCATTAACAGAAGGTTATTGTCTAACTGGTTACAGAGATAGTGAAGCTACAGCCTTGTCACGGATCATAGTTTTTACACACCTATTAGCTAATTTTACACCTTTTCTTTCTATCACTCACATCAGAGAGTGCCTGACTGTTTTAAGATGAGTTGATGCTGCTGTAATAACAGGTGCTGATGAACTATTCAAACTGTGATAAAACCAAAGAAATGAGCTGGAGTTGGTATAAGCACAATGTGTAGGTGCGTGTTCACACTGTGGCCATAAAACCCTTCACGACCTATGATGTACCGGGACATCATATGTCATGTCCCTCCCTTTGATGCAGTCTCGCACGCTGAGCCTGCATATTTCCCTGCATACAACTATGTCTCAATAAATTAGAATATCATCAAAACATTAATTTATTTCAGTAATTCAATACAAAAAGGGAAACACATATATTATATAGAGTCATTACAAACCGTGATCTATTTCAAGTGTTTATTTCTGTTAATGTTGTTGATTATGGCCAAAATTCATTATCTCAAAACACCTGTAAAGGATTCCTAAGTGTTTAAAATGGTCCCGTAGTCTGGTTTGGTAGGCTACACAATGATGAAGAAGACTGCTGACTTGACAGATGTCCAGAAGGTAGAAATTGACACACTCCACAAGGAGGGTAAGCCACAAAAGGTCATTGCTAAAGAAGCTGTCTGTTCACAGAGTGCTGTATCCAAGCATATTAATCGAAAGTTGAGTGGAAGGAAAAAGTGCACAAGTAACCGGGTTAACCACAGCCTTGATAGCACTGTTTAGAAAAGGCCATTCAAAAATTTGGGGGAGAACCACAAGGAGTGGACTGCTGCTGGAGTCAGTCCTTCAAGAGCCACCACAAACAGACGTATCCAGGATATGGGCTACAACTGTCAAATTCCTTGTGACAAGCCACTCATGACCAATAGACAACGCAAGAAGTGTCTTACCTGGGCCACAGAGAAAAAGAACTGGACTGTTGCTCAGTGGTCCAAGGTGTTGTTTTCAGATGAAAGTAAATTTTGCATTTCATTTGGAAATCAAGGTCCCAGAGTCTGGAGGAAGAGTGGAGAGGCCACAATCCAAGCTGCTTGAGGTCTAGTGTGAAGTTTCCACAATCAGTGATGGTTTGGGGAGCCATGTCATCTGCTGGTGTAGGTCCACTGTGTTTTATCAAGACCAAGGTCAGCGCAGCCGTCTATCAGGAAATTTTAGAGCACTTCATGCTTCCCTCTGCCGACAAGCTTTTTGGAGATGGAAATGTAATTTTCAGGACTTGGCACCTGTCGACACTGCCAAAGTACCAATACCTGGTTTTATAATCCACAGTATCACTGTGCTTGATTGGCCAGCAAACTCAAGTGACCTAAACCCTATTGAGAATCTATTGGGTATTGTGAAAAGGAAGAGGAGATACACCAGACCAAATAATGCAGATGAGCTCAAGACTGCTATCAACCTAGGCATCCATAATATCTCAGCAGTGCCACAGGCTGATTGCCTCCATGATCGCCTCCATGCCACGCCGCATAGATGCAGTAATTCATGCAAAAGAAGTGCAAGTATGAGTGAATTTACTGTACATATTTTTCAGTAGGCGCCAACATTTTACGTTTAAAATCATTTTTTAAGTTGGTCTTATATAATATTCTAATTTTCTGAGATAATGACTTTTGGGTTTTCATTGGCTGTAAGCCATAATCATCACCATTAACAGAAATAAACACTTGAAATAGATCCCTCTGTGTGTAATGACGCTATATATGTGTTTCTCTTTTTGTATTGAATTACTGTAATAAATTAACTTTTTGATGATATTCTAATTTATTGAGATGCACTTGTATGTCAGCTGATCTGATCAGCCAACATGTGCCTCTAACCGTGGTGGGCAGATTGGTGACATGATTGTGGGGTGCCGATGGGTTGTCATTAATGATGGGCAGACCTGCAGATAACCGGAATTGGCAGGTCCAACCGGGTTTAAAATAAAACAACCGGGTTCAGGCCCAGAATTAATCGTCCCCATATAAGTTTATGGGGAAACAAATCATGTGTTTTAAATTGGTGGTAGAAAGGATAGAGGGATTAGAGGAATAGCATTATACTTACCAGTCTCCCGCGCGGTTATAATACTATTTCCGGGCCCGCTCATTACCCTCCTGCATATGCACTGCTTCCCCGCCCAGTGGCAGTCCCGGCATCTGTGATTGGTTGTAGTC
This sequence comes from Anomaloglossus baeobatrachus, assembly GCF_048569485.1. NCBI lineage: Eukaryota > Metazoa > Chordata > Amphibia > Anura > Aromobatidae > Anomaloglossus > Anomaloglossus baeobatrachus. The sequence continues at coordinate 438,260,474 of NC_134358.1, read as the reverse complement.
AGACTGCGCCCCCACCCTGTGTCATGGCGTGTCTGAATGCAAGCAATCATCACTAACGCTGTGTGTGTCCCTATCATGGTGTAGAAATAAATAAATTGGCGCCCCGGAAGTAGTGTTACAGCCATGTGAGAGACTGGTAAGTATACCATGCCTGCTTTTCCCTTTTTTTCTTTATTTTTCTTTTTTTTTTGCTGGATCTGGATAGTTAGCCGGAGTTCCCCGAGAACTCCTGGCCTGGGGTCGGTGTACGAGTACAGTACTTTTGAACCCGTATGGATCAAGACTTTTACAGTCCAGGTCCGCTCATCACTAGTTGTCATAACAGCCAGGGGTCAGCTAATGATCCCTGTATCTGTCACGACAAACTTCCTGTCATCACTTATGGTGTACAGAACAGTGCTGATTCACCGCTCTTTACAGTACAAGTGATCGAATGATCGCAGCTTCATGTTCCCTAAAAGGACTAGTAAAAACATTAAAAAGTGAAAAAAATGTAAAAAATCATGCCCCTTTTGCCCCATTGAAAATAAAACACAAAATACACATATTTGGTATCACAGCATTCAGAAATGTCAGCATAATCAAAAAATATTCAAAACAGCAGAATTACGATTTATTTTTTTTTGGCTTCCGCAACATTGCAATAAGAGGCAATCAAAACATCGCATCTACCCAAAAGCGGTATTTGTAAAAACATCAGCTTAGGGCCTGGGATGGGGAACCTTTTTTCTGCCGGGGGCCATTTGGAAATTTCTACCAACCTTCGGGGGCCGCACAAAACTATCAACTTGAAAATTACCCAGCTATATTTGGTCAATTAACTCACTGTTGCAGCTGGAGCTTCTACTGTTTGGTGCAGCTGTAATATTAGGCGATATTGATCTTGTTGCTTTTCACAACTGCTTTTCCAGGTTGGAGTTGGCTGGGACTGCTGTATACTGTATACATCACAGGAGAGGGTTGGGAGGAATATAGATCACTAGGGAGGCTGGGGGCATAGACATCAAAGGAGATTCTGAGGGCAAATACATCACTTGGGAGGAGTATATATTACTAGAAAAGCTGCAGGACATAGACATGGCTGTGGGAATAGACATCACTGGGGGGTACATACATCACTGGGGGTATATTAATCATTGATGTGGAGCACAGACATAGCTGGGGGACATAAACATTGCTGGGGAGGGCTGGGAGGAATATACATCACTAGGGAAGCAGCGGGGCATAAACATCACTGGGGGTACATACATCAATGGGCAGCACAGACATAGCTGGGGGGCACAAACATTGCTGGGGGTATATACACAGCTGGGGGCACAGACAGCACTGGGATGCCGGAAGGGCACAGAGAGCCCTGGGGGATGCCGGCGAAGCACAGACAGCCCTGAGGGGTGCAGGAGAAGCAAATACAGCCCCGGGGGATGCCGGAGGGGCACAGACAGCCCTGGGGGCACTGAGAATGATGGGAGAGGCTGGAGGCACAGACAGACCTGAGGGAGGCTGGGGCACAGAGATCACTGGGGAGCACAGATCACTGAGGAGACTTGGTGGGTGGGGCACAGATCACTGGGGAGAAAGATGGGTACAGAGAGCTCTGGGGGTACAGACAGACCTGGGGCAGGCTCTGGGCATGAGCAGACCTGGGGGAGGCTGGGGGCACGGGCAGACCTGGGGGAGCTTGGAGGCAGTTAGGGAACTGGGGGAGGTTGGGGGCATGGAGAGCGCTGCCGCCGGGCACAGTGAGAGCCACTGCCGCTGGGCACAGCGAGAGCCGCTGCCACCGGGCACAGAGAGGGGAGCCGCCACCGGGCACAGAGAGAGCCACTGGGCACAGAGAGAGCGCCGCCTCCGGTCAGAGTAGGACCTGGGGGATTGTAGCGCACTTCGCGCCTACCTCGCCTACAAAGTACGTCCTCATGTAGCCAGTGCCAGCGTGGAGACGTAGTCCTTCAGGTATAGGAATTGCAGCTTTCAGCATTGAACGCGCGGTGCAGGGTTTTAAAGGGCCAGCTGCCAGCAAGATGTGGCTGCCACCCCTGTACTGCGGTCCCTGGGAATCAGGCCAGGGGCCGCAGAAAAAGTCATTGCGGGCCGCATATGGCCCACGGGCCGGCAGTTCCCCACCCCTGGCTTAGGGCATCAAAAATTTTAGCCATCACACATCCCCAAATCCCCAAAAATTGGAACTAAATGGGTCTCGGAAATTGAAGACAAAACTGCCATTTATTTATTTATATTTATTTTTTTTTTTTACAAATTTCTGGATTTTGTTTTCACCAATTAAATAAAGAAAATATATATACATGTTTGGCATCTACAAACTCGTACTGACTTGTGGAATCATATTGCCAGGTCAGATTTATCATATAGTAAACATGGTAAATAAAAAAACAAAAATGAATTGAATGGAAGTACCATTAAATCAAATTAAAATAGCAGCTGTAGTATTTTTAAAACATAACTTTTAACAAATATTTTTAAAGGACTACTGAGTCAAAAATACCCTTTTGTGCAAAACAAACATATATGGGTATGATAATGACATTAAGAAAAGGCTGACCGAACAGGAAAAATATTACCAGCCGTAAAGAAATTGACAATATTGCACTATATTCAACTACTGCTATAATATGGCACCAGATGTAAATTAATCATACTAAGGTACTAAACTGCAGCTGCATGGTTATGTGGCATGGGGCTCACAGTGCCTCATTCTTAAATAACCTCCATATCCCCTGATGACTCATGAACTGAAGGAACGCGGCGGGAAGGAGTATGAGCTGTGACTTTATCTGGTCCTTTAGGGTAATGTGCAATGCAAAACTGTTTGGGTTTTTTCCCATAAAATAATTAATTGTATTGACCCAAAGAATATTCCTGACATCACTTTTACGACATGGTGAACGGCATAGGAAAAAAAAACATTAGTGAATTGCTGTTTCTTCTTGATTCTACCTCACAAAAAGCGGAATTAAAAGCAATCAAAAAAATATTTTATGTGGCTAAAAATTGTAGCAGAAAAATAAAAAAAACGTTTCAAAATCCAGTGTTGCAAAAAAAAAAAAAGCGTTTTTAGCGTGTTAGTAGCCAAAGCTAAAAAAAAACCCAACAACTGTATAACTCTAGTATCGTTGTAATAGTACTGACCACACGAATAAAGCTGCCTAATAATATATACCACATGGTGAACGGCATGAAAAAAATAAAGCCAATTCTTCAACTGCTGTTGATTTTTTTATTTTGTTTCCCAAAGATTGCAGTATGACGCGGCTCATGTTTATCCTGCTCTCTATGCTGAGTGCTTATACTGGGGATTATGTGTAAATCTCTGAAAAAACATTATTCAGACAAAATTCCCAATGGAAAGTTCGCTGTAATGCGGCAGAGGGAGTCACTGTGAACTACCGTCTGTCATGTGGTCTTGTAGTGTCCATCTTTTTACTGGTCTTTTTAGGTGTGCACAAAAGTGTGATCATCAACAGTTTTGTTCACCTTTGAAAAGATGGACACTACTGAACAGAGACTAAAGAGAGTCTGGAGTACTTCTTCAGCTTCATTAGTAATTGGATACGTCAGGGGTTTCACTTGAATCGCGTATTTCAGAGATGTAGGTGGAAACCCCAATGTAAATGCTCAGCATAGAGCACAGAATAAATGTGGACTGATCCAAAATGTTGTGTATCCCAAATTGCCAAGGTCTAAGAGCCATGTGCTCAAAACGCGTCTGGTGTGTGCTTAAAAGAACCTTTGGATTTTTCCTCACTCAGAGATGGAATACTTTTGTGGCTTATTTTTATTAGAAGAAAAATATTCTTTGTATTTTAAATAAGTTTTTCATTAAGGCCCCTTTCACACGTCAGTGATTCTGGTACGTTTTGTGCTTTTTTTTTAAACGTACCAGAATCACTGACATACGCAGACCCATTATAATGAATGGGTCTGCTCACACGTCAGTGATTTGTCACTGCACGTGTCTCCGTGCAGCGTACCCGCATGTGCGTGATTGCTGCACGGAGACATGTCCATTTTTGTCTGGCATCACTGATGTTCCACGGACCACACAGTGGTGTGGTCCGTGAAACACGTGCCAGAAAAAAAACGTGCTTTTAAAATAAAAAACATTTTAACTCACCCGGCGTCCAGCGATGTCCTCTGCAGCCCGTCCTCCCTGCTCCTTCTGTGCCGGCTGATTACTGTTGCGCATATTCATTATGCGCGACACAGCCGACCCGGAAGCAGCTCCTGCAGGGGTCACCGTCGGCCGGATGCTGCGTCGCGGGAGCGATCAGCACCATGGACAGCGGGAGCGGGCGCAGGTGAGTGAATCTCTAAGTGCAATCACGGGCCACGGAGAACGGAGCCCGGATTGCACTTAGACAACCCACGTGTGCCGTGATTTTCGGCACACGCAGGGACATGTGCGTGTTTTACACGCCAGTGAAAAACGTCTGTGTTTTTCACTGACGTGTGAAACGGGCCTAAAGCTGTGTTTTTATGGGTACTTGAAGCTGGATCATTCCTTTGTTCACCTATACCTCAAATTGCCACCAAATAGCAAGCAACTCAACCCAAAAAAACACAAGTCCCCACTCAGAACCATCATCTATTAAAATATAGGAGCTTTCTGTGTTACTGGTAGCACAAAGGATCTGGAAAAGCGCTATTGCTTCCCCTCTTTAAAACGGAAATCCAGCAAAATCTGCGCTCCAAAATTTAAATGCCCCCCTCCCTTCTGAGCACCACAATATGCCTAAACCACAGTAAGCGTCCACATGTTTGGCATTATTCTAGTGAGGAAGCCTACTTAATTAAGAGGTGCAGGTCTCCGGAAGCACAAGCTTGTACAATGTACAAGCACTACAATGTACTGGGCTTATTTGCAATTTTAATTCTGCAACATTCACTGCATTTGAAACCATGGGTGTTTTCCAGAGACTAAATTGTAACTACACCTGTAGATGAATTCCCAGAGGGGTGTAATTTCTAACATTTTTTCACTTGATAGGATTTCTGTTGTTCTGGCACTTAGGGGCTCTGAAAATGGAGTCCGCAAACTATTCTATCAAAATCTGTGCTCCAAAAATCAAGTGGCGCTCCTTCCCTCCCGAGTTTTGTGATGCGACCAAACAGTACTGTGCAGTCATATGTGCGGTGTTACCACGTTCAGGAGAAATTTTGTTACACATCATGGGACATTTTTTTACCTATTCCCCTTGTGAAAATTGGAAATCTGGGGTTAAAACAACATTTTAGTAATAAATATGTAATTAGTTCACTGTCTAATAGTATTTAATTTTGGGACACACCTGTAGCGTCAATATGCCAGCTGCACCCGGGATGAACCCTTTTGTTTGTTTTATGGCCAGTGTGAACATACGTTTATAATTTGTATGTATATCAACTCATGCTCCTGCTCATTCTTTTGATTTTGCTTTAGTCTCTTGTGCGATGTACAAATAGGGTGTGGCGACCTTTTCTCTGAGCTGGGCATTTCATTTATAATGCTTCCCATGGTTGAGTGTCGGTACCCAGTCACACTCTGCCCTTATTCAGATTGAGGGCTGTTCTGACACATGGTAAAGTTTTAAAATTAGAGAGTTTAGGTATCGTCCCAACTTGTATACACATTGTCGCAATGGGATGGCTTTACGCTTTTACATGTAGGACTGAGTGAACCTGGAGTGTTATAGTCCGGATCCACGTGGTTTAAAAGATGCCCAGGTGCCGGACCTGGGCCTGGGATTCCGGGTGTATGATCCGGATTTGGCACAGGGAAATTTAAAGGGAAAAAAAAAAAGAATAAAGCTAGCGTTTTATACTAAATGAGACTGTCATGGCGGCAAACTGCTTCAGGGTCGTGCATTCACTTCCTGGACTGTGCATTAGTCTCATCGCATACACACAGCTTTCCGTGCTTTCTCCGCCCACCGGCCGTCCTGTTGTCCGTGATTGGTTGCAGTCAGATGCTGCCCCAGCCTGTGACAGTGTCTGTCTGCAGTCACCACTCATCGCGGCTCAGTCATTGTCTGCACTCACAGCCGGTGGTCGTGCTCTATGACCGCTCACTGTGACATGTAGCAGAGCTGTAAGCAGCGTGAGACCTTGTGTGGATTACGCTGGACATGGAGGGGTGTTTGCGGTTAAAGTGGTGAAAGAGGGTGTGTTTTTGTATTTTATTCCAAATAAAAGATTTTTTTTCTCTGTTTGTACTTATTTACTTTCATTTACAGGTTAGTGATGCGGGTGTCTAATCGACACCTGTGTCATTAATAACCTAGGGTTAAGTAACAGCTGTGCACTGTTATTAACCCCTGCTATTACCCCGATTGCCACCGCAACAGGAATAGTCGGTAAAGCACCGGAAATGTCACATCTAATGGATGCGACAATACCGGGAGGCTGCGGGCTGAGAATACCAGCCCCCAGCTGGCTTTATCTTGACTTAGGCTATGTGCCCACGCTACAGGATTTACCGCGGATTTGCCGCGGATTTTGCCGCGGATTTACCGCGGATTTGCCGAAAATCTGCAGCAGCAGCACTTCCAAGCCATTTCAATGGCATTTTGGAAATGCTGTGCCCATGCTGCGGATTTTTCCGCTGCGGATTTGCCGCGGATTTTGATCCGGAAAAATCTGCAGCATGTCAATTGTTTGGTGCAGATTTGGTGCGGATTTTTGGTTTTGAATGGGGAAAAAAAAAAAAATGAAATCCGCATCAAAATCCGCGGCAAATCCGCGGTAAATTCGCGGCAAATCCGCGGGTGCGGATTTGCCGCGAAAGTCGCGGATTTTCAGGCAAAAAAATCCGCAGGGACATTCTAGCGTGGGCACATAGCCTTAATATCAAAATTGGGGGAGGCTAGACGTCGTTTTTTTTTTATTATTATTATTATTTAACCCCTTCACCCCCGGCCACTAAAACACCCTAATGACCGGGCCATTTTTTGCAATTCTGACCAGTGTCACTTTGACAGGTTATAACTCTGGAACGCTTCAACGGATCCTGGCGATTCTGAGATTGTTTTTTCGTGACATATTGTGCTTCATGTCAGTGGTAAATTTAGGCCGATATTTTTTGCGTTTATTTGTGAAAATTTAGGAAATTTGGCGAAAATTTTGAAAATTTCGCAATTTTCAAACTTTGAAAATTTATGCCCATAAATCTGTGAGATATGTCACACAAAATAGTTACTAAATAACATTTCCCACTTGTGTACTTTACATCAGCGCAATTTTCGAAACAAATTTTTTTTCCGTTAGGAAGTTAGAAGGGGTCAAAGGTCATCAGCAAATTCTCATTTTTCCAACAAAATTTACAAAATAATTTTTTTAGGGACCACATTACATTTGAGGTGACTTTGAGAGGCCTAGGTGACAGAAAATACCCAAAAGTGACCCCATTCTAAAAACTACACCCCTCACACTGCTCAAAACCACATCCAATAAGTTTATTAACCCTTTAGGTGCTTCACAGGAACCAAAGCAATGTGGAAGGAAAAAATGAAAATTTTACTTTTTAACACAAAAATGTTACTTTAGCCATAAAATTTTCATTTTTACAAGGGAGAAAAGAGAAAGTACACAATACAATTTATTGTGCATGTTCTCCTGAGTACGCCGATACCCCATATGTGGTAAAAATCAATTGTTTGGGCGCACGGCAGAGCTCGGAAGGGAAGGAGCGCCATTTGAATTTTTGAACGCAAAATTAGCTGCACTCATTAGCAGACGCCATGTCGGGTTTGAAGACCCCCTGAGGTGCCTAACCAATGGAGCTCCCCCACAAGTGACCCCATTTTGGAAACTAGAGCCCTCAAATAATTTTTCTAGATGTTTGGTGAGCACTTTGAACCCCTGGGGGCTTCACATAAGTTTATAGCGTTGAGCCGTGAAAAGAAAAAAAATTTTTTTTACCACAAAACGGTTGCTTCAACTAGGTAGCTTTTTTTTTCACAAGGGTAACAGGAAAAAATGCACCATAAAATGTATTGTGCATTTTCTCCTGAGTACGCAGATACCTCATATGTGGTGGAAATCAAATGTTTGGACACACAGCAGTGCTCGGAAGGCAAGGAGCGCCATTTGAATTTTTGAGTGCAAAATTAGCTGCACCTGTTAGCGGACGCCATGTCGGGTTTGAAGACCCCCTGAGGTGCCTAAACAATGGAGCTCCCCCACAAGTCACCCCATTTTGGAAACTAGAGCCCTCAAATAATTTTTCTAGATGTTTGGTGAGCACTTTGAACACTTGGGGGCTTCACAGAAGTTTATAGCGTTGAGCCGTGAAAAGAAAAAAAAATTTTTTTACCACAAAACGGTTGCTTCAACTAGGTAGCTTTTTTTTTCACAAGGCTATCAGGAAAAAATGCACCATAAAATGTATTGTGCATTTTCTCCTGAGTACGCAGATACCTCATATGTGGTGGAAAGTAATTGTTTGGGCGCATGGCGGGGCTCAGAAGAGAAGGAGCGCCATTTGACAGCAAAATTGGTTGGAATCATTAGCGGACGCCATGTCACGTTTGGAGACCCCCTATGGTGCCTAAACAGTGGAGCTCCCCCACAAGTGACACCATTTTGGAAACTAGAGCCCTCAAATAATTTTTCTAGATGTTTGATGTGCACTTTGAACACCTGGGGGCTTCACAGAAGTTTATAGCGTTGAGCCGTGAAAAGAAAATTTTTTTTTTTTACCACAAAACAGTTGCTTCAACTAGGTAGCTTTTTTTTTCACAAGGGTAACAGGAAAAAATGCACCATAAAATGTATTGTGCAATTTCTCCTGAGTACGCAGATACCTCATATGTGGTGGAAAGTAATTGTTTGGGCGCATGGCGGGGCTCAGAAGAGAAGGAGCGCCATTTGACAGCAAAATTGGTTTGAATCATTAGCGGACGCCATGTCACGTTTGGAGACCCCCTATGGTGCCTAAACAGTGGAGCTCCCCCACAAGTGACACCATTTTGGAAACTAGAGCCCTCAAATAATTTTTCTAGATGTTTGATGTGCACTTTGAACACCTGGGGGCTTCACAGAAGTTTATAGCGTTGAGCCGTGAAAAGAAAAATTTTTTTTTTTACCACAAAACGGTTGCTTCAACTAGGTAGCTTTTTTTTTCACAAGGGTAACAGGAAAAAATGCACCATAAAATGTATTGTGCATTTTCTCCTGAGTACGCAGATACCTCATATGTGGTGGAAATAAATTGTTTGAGCGCATGGCGGGGCTCAGAAGAGAAGGAGCGCCATTTGACTTTTCAAACGCACAGACGCAGTGCACTGATCGGCCGCTGCAGGACGCACGGTCGGATGCGATAAAAAAAAGCGTCGGGGATACGTAAAAAAAAAAAAAGTCACGCCAAAAATTGACCATGGATGCAGATCCGTTATGTGCATCCCTGATCAGCGCTTGGTGGGACGCACGGACGGATGCGATACAAAAAGCGTCGCAAATATGGAAAAAAGTCACGCCAAAAATTGACCATGGATGCCGATCCGTTATGTGCATCCCTGATCAGCGCTTGGCGGGACGCACGGATGGATGTGATACAAAAAGCGTCGGGGATACGGAAAAAAAAAAGTCACGCCAAAAATTGAGCAGGGATGCCGATCCGTTATCTGCATCCCTGATCAGCGCTTGGCGGGACGCACAGACGGATGCGATACAAAAAGCGTCGGGGATACGGAAAAAAAAGTCACGCCAAAAATTGAGCAGGGATGCCGATCCGTTATCTGCATCCCTGTTCAGCGCTTGGCGGGACGCACGGACGGATGCGATACAAAAAGCGTCGGGGATACGGAAAAAAAAAAAAAAGTCACGCCAAAAATTGAGCAGGGATGCCGATCCGTTATCTGCATCCCTGATCAGCGCTTGGCGGGACGCACGGACAGATGAGGTGTAAAAATGGACAGGGGATACGGAAAAAAAAAAAAAAAGTTATACTCACAGTACCCAGAGGACTAGCAGGAGGAACACTGACCAGAAGAGCTGCAGAGGAATAGATGGCAGAGAGATGGACAGCTTTACAGGAGCAGCAGGCAGATCAGCAGAATGCCCAGGAAGGACCCAGCGATGGACGCAGATGTGATCAGGCCGGTGAAGACAGGTAAGAGGACGTCGGGGGAGAGCAGAGGGGGAGAGGGGGGGGGGAGTGAGAGCAGAGAGGGGGGGGGGAAGCAGAGGGGGAGGGGGTAGAGCAGAGGGGGAGACCGGAGAGGGAGCTGCAGAACAGAGATAATGGGGGAGGCAGTCAGATCGCGGGGGGAGCAGATCGGGATGTCGGGGGGGGGGGGGGGGGGGGGGGGGTTGGGGGGAGCAGATCGCGGGGGGGGGCACGGCAGGGGCTACCATGGCAGCGCGCAGGGGCACCACGGGAGCGCGCAGGGGCACCACGGGAGCGCGCACGGGCTGGCTGCAAAGTGAGCACAGTACTCACGTGCAGCAGCGGTGACAGCTAGGGCGGCGGCGGCGGCAGCAGCGGCGGTGGCGTGGTACCACAAGTACCAGCCACTGCACGCTGCAGACATGTTGGGGGAGGGCTCGCAGGCCAGCACAGGCCTGGGGAGGGCGGCCACCGGCAAATCACACCGCCCCACTGCACACTGATTGGAGCGATTGCGCGTCATAGCACGATCGCTCCAATCAGTGCTGCAGGGGCTGGGGGAGACATGTTTGAGGTCCACCTATGATATGCTGCAGCAGCTGCGGCATCTCATAGCTGGATCTCACAGGATCGCACTAATTCGGGCATTATTTTTGCCGAAATTAGTGCGATCGATGTGGTTGGCGGTTCAGATTTGAACAGCCAATCACATCGATCGTCGATAGGGGGTGGCGATGCCGCCCCCCCTAGGGTCAAGCAAAGGTCCCCTGCTGTAAGAAACAGCAGGGGACATCATTTGAAAGCCGTTGCTATGGCCACGGCAATCAAATGAAGTTTAGGCAGTAAAATTACGTCCCTGGTCGTTAAGTCACGTTAAAATAGGACGTAATTTTACTGCCCGCGGTCGTGAAGGGGTTAAATAAAAAAAACTGCATGTGGTTTCTCTTAAGGTCCAGTCACATTAAGCAACTTACCAGCGATCCCAACAACGATAGGGATCGCTGGTAAGTTGCTAGGAAGTTGCTGGTGAGATGTCACCCTGCGACGTTCCAGCGATCCCACCAGCAACCTGACCTGGCAGGGATCGCTGGAGCGTTGCTACACGAGTTGCCGGTGAGCTCACCAGCAACCAGTGACCAGCCACACATGCAGAGAGCAGGGAGCAGCGCACACTGTGCGCTGCTCCCTGCTCTCCTAGTTACAGCACACATCGGGTTAATTACCCGATGTGTGTTGCAGCTACATGTGCACAGAGCAGGGAGCAGCACACACTGCTTAGCGCTGGCTCCCTGCTCTCCTAGCTACAGCACACATCGGGTTAATTAACCCGATGTGTCCTGCAGCTACATGTGCACAGAGCAGGGAGCAGCGCACACTGCTTAGCGCTGGCTCCTTGCTCTCCTAGCTACAGCACACATCGGGTTAATTAACCCGATGTGTCCTGCAGCTACATGTGCACAGAGCAGGAGCCGGCACTGACAGGGAGAGCGGCTGAGGCTGGTAACAAAGGTAAATATCGGGTAACCAAGGACAGGGCTTCTTGGTTACCCGATGTTTACATTGGTTACCAGCCTCCGCAGAAGCCGGCTCCTGCTGCCTGCACATTTAGTTGTTGCTGTCTCGCTGTCACACACAGCGATCTGTGCTTCACAGCGGGACAGCAACAACTAAAAAATGGCCCAGGACATTCAGCAACAACCAACGACCTCACAGCAGGGGCCAGGTTGTTGCTGGATGTCACACACAGCAACATCGCTAGCAACGTCACAAAAGTTGTTCGTTAGCAGCGATGTTGCTAGCGATGTTGCTTAGTGTGACGGGGCCTTTAGGCAAAGGAGGGTTGGATCCAGCATCAAAAAATCCACAGTTAAAAATGCAGCTTTATTGGAAATATATACAAAATATAAAAATATACAGAAAGCATATATAGTTTTAGCAGAGGGATGGGGCAAAGTGCATGAAACACCGTACGCGTTTCAGACGGCAAATTTAAAAGCAGTCCTTAGTTATAGGTCTCTCTATATGTCTAAAGGTCCAGTCACACTAAGCAACTTACCAGCGATCCCAACAACGATAGGGATCGCTGGTAAGTTGCTAGGAGGTTGCTGGTGAGCTGTCACACTGCGACGCTCCAGCGATCCCACCAGCAACCTGACCTGGCAGGGATCGCTGGAGCGTGGCTACACGAGTTGCTGGTGAGCTCACCAGCAACCAGTGACCAGCCCCCAGTCTCCTAGTTACAGCACACATCAGGTTAATTAACCCGATGTGTGCTGCAGCTAAATGTGCACAGAGCAGGGAGCAGCGCACACTGAGCGCTGGCTCCCTGCTCTCCTAGTTACAGCACACATCGGGTTAATCCGATGTGTGCTGCAGCTAAATGTGCACAGAGCAGGAGCCGGCAGCACAGGCAGTGAGAGCGGAGGAGGCTGGTATCAAAGGTAAATATCGGGTAACCAAGGACAGGGCTTCTTGGTTACCCGATGTTTACATTAGTTACCAGCCTCAGCAGAAGCCGGCTCCTGCTCACTGCACATTAGTTGTTGCTGTCTCGCTGTCACACACAGCGATCTGTGCTTCACAGCAGGACAGCAACAACTAAAAAATGGCCCAGGACATTCAGCAACAACCAACGACCTCACAGCAGGGGCCAGGTTGTTGCTGGATGTCACACACAGCAACATCGCTAGCAACGTCACAAAAGTTGTTCGTTACCAGCGATGTTGCTAGCGATGTTGCTTAGTGTGACGGGGCCTTAAGGTTTCTCTTAGGCTGGAGTCACACTTGCGAGAGACTCGTGTCGCATCAACTGGCACAGCTGCACACTCTCCTGACAGGATCAGGTTGGCCGCGTGTTTCTATGTACCTGAACACTCATGTTCAGAGAGCGGCAGGCTGTGTCAGGTGTTGTGATGCGAGTCCCTCGCACGTGACTCTGGGCTTATTTTGATAGACAGCACAGATAAAGCCCGACAGCTGGGGGGCTGCAGCCGTGGGTTTTATCTGTGCTGGCATCAGAATATGGGGGACCCTGCGGCGATTGTTTTATTTTTATACCACCATACTGAACTGCAGACACTTGCACTGCTTTTCCAGCCCACCGGCCATCCTGGCGCCTGTAATCGGGTTTTTTCTTAAATTTTTCCTGATTTTTTGCGAGTTCGACCAGCTTTATTTACATGCACTATTTCTTTAGCAGGGTATCTACATATTATTTTTATCTTGGGTTTTGTCTGATGATATCCATCTATGACAGTGTTCCACAACATGTGGCTCTCCATGTGTTGCAGAAATAAATCTTTAATCAACCACAGACTATAAAGACATAATGGGATTTGTAGATTAGATTTGCAATACTTGGAAAGTACTAAAGATGCTGTTACAGATAGTAGCCTATATTTTCTCGGCGTGCTGCTATTCTAATGCATTACTGCAGGTTTCTTCTTAGCCCTGCAGTTATCACTTTATACCGTGCCCCAGCTTGAAGGTGAAGAAACGTAATGCTTGTTGAGACATTTGACTTGTCATCATTGGTTATTACACTATAATAATAAACATGCTAAAACTAGCAGCTCAGTGACAGGTTAAAAAAATCCATTATCTCATACACTAAATATTAGAAAAATAGATGACTAACTTTTGTGAGTTACAAATGTTTCATAACATAATTTGGAAGTGACAAAATAAGTTTCCGAAGAGTAAGGCTATGTGCGCACGTAGCATTCTGTCCCTGCAGAAATTTCTGCAGCGATTTGAACAGCACACGTGCGCTTCAAATCGCTGCAGAAACAGTCCGTAATGGGAAAAAAAAAAAGCCGATTTCATGCGCTCTGAGTGCAGCCACTCCCATAGACAGAGCGGGGATTGCATGCAGAGCGCACGGAATAAAGTGACATGTCACTTCTTAGAAGCGCTGCACTGCGCTCTAATGCGCCACGTGCGCACGTCTCCTGCATAATCTTCATAGATTATGCTGGGGACGCAGGACGCATGCAGTTACGCTGCGGTGCAGATCGCAGCGTAACTGGATGAAATACGCACACGTGCACACATAGCCTAAAGGTAATCAGGAAAATTCTTGAAGGGGGAAATGATGAAAGAAATGCAGACGTTTTTAAAACCAAAGATGCCCTAACCTGGTACTGTTTGTGGGCATTCTTGGGATAGACTGTAAATTTGTGAAACCTCAAGTTTTTTCAACATTTATGAATATATTTGACCTAACACCAAATCAGTTTTTACACAAGTTCAAAAAGTTGATAAAAAAAAACAAATCTAACAAATGAAACTAAAATATTTTTATTATTACTTTGTATTTTTTATTTATTTATTTATTTTAAATAAGGAGAATAATCCAATATCACGTCTGTGAGTGATAAAGTATGTCAACCTTTGTTTTCAGTGTCTGACTTGATCCCATTTGGCAGCAATACCTGTATCTTAACCCCTTCACGACCATGGACGGATCTTTCCGTCATGGAACGTGTCCCGGTAAGCCCCGCCCCCTGCCGCGGGCAGGCGGCTTGGATCGGCACACATATCAGCTGTTTTCAACAGCTGACATGTGTGCTTACATGTTCCGAGTGGAATCGCATTCCACCCGGAACATTAACCCCTTAGATCTCGCTGCCAAAGTCTGGCAGCGAGATCTATATGCGCGCCGCCATGTTTTTTACTTACCGCCGCCCCCTCCGGACGTCACGTGAGTGATCACGTGACGTTCGGTGGTTGCCATCGTAGCACAGGGTCATGTGATGACGCTTGCTGCTATGAAGTTTCACTTTCATTCTTCCTCGGCACGGAGCAGAGGAAAAAAGAAAGTGACTATTTCTGCTGTTTACAGCGGTATAGCTGTGATCAGCAGATAGCGATCAGCAATCGGATTGCTGATCGCTATAGCCCCCTAGGGGGACTAGTAAAATAAAATAAAAAAAGTTAAAAAAAAGTTTTAAAAAATTAAAAAAAAAAAAAAACCTAAAAGTTCAAATCACCCCCCTTTCCCCCCATTGAAAATTAAAGGGTTAAAAAATAAATAAATATACACATATTTGGTATCACCGCATTCAGAAATGCCCGATCTATCAAAATATAAAATCAATTAATCTGATTGGAATTTTTTTGACACTACGCCGTTTACCAAACGCCAAAATTACGTTTTTTGGTTGCTGCAAGTTTTACGCAAAATGCAATAACAGGCGATCAAAACGTAGCATCTGCGCAAAAATGCTACCATTAGAAACATCAGCTCGAGACGCAAAAAATAAGCCGTCACTGAGCCATAGATCCCAAAAAATAACACTACGTGTTTCGGAAAATGGCGCAAAACGTGCGCCACTTTTATTGGACAAACTTGTGAATTTTTTTAACCCCTTAGATACAAGTAAATCTATACATGTTTGGTGTCTACAAACTCGCACCGACCTCAGGCATCATACCTACACATCAGTTTTACCATATAGTGAACACCGTGAATAAAACATCCCAAAAACTATTGTGCCATCACACTTTTTTTGCACTTTTTCCACACTTGGAATTTTTTTGCTGCTTTCCAGTACACCATATGGTAAAACTTATGGTTTCATTTAAAAGTACAACTTGTCCCACAAAAAACAAGCCCTCATATGGCAAGATTGACGGAAAAATAAAAAAGTTACGGCTCTCGGAAGAAGGGGAGCAAAAAACAAAAACGCAAAAACGGAAAGTGCCCCGGGGCTGAAGGGGTTAATGTTTCCAATAAGTGTTGATGCACAACATCTTGGAGGAGTTTTAGCCTATTCCCCCTCAAAAAAACAGCTTCAACTCTGTTATATTGATGGGTTTTCTCCCATGAATTGCTATCTTCAGGTCCTTCCACAACATTTGTATAGGATTAAGGACTTTGACTTGGCCATTCTAAAACTTTATTCCTCTTTTACCATTCTTCTGTAAATGACATGTGCTTTGGGTCATTGTCTTACTGCGTGACCCACTTTCTCTTGAGATTCTGGTCATTGACAGATGTCCTGACATCTTTCATTAGAATTTGCTGATAAAATTCAGCATTCATTGTTCCATCAATGACAGCAAGCTGTCTTGTGTCATCTGCAGCAGAACAGTCACAAAACCATGATATTACCTCCACCATGTTTCATAGGTTGTGTAACCATTTCATGCTGTAACAAAATGTTTTTTCTTTCTCCTAACATAACACTTGTCATTTAAATAAAAAACAGTTTCCTTTTGGGCTAATCCATCCAAAATAAAACAAACATATTTCCAATAGCCTTCTGACTGTCCAAGTAATCTTTACCAAACTGCTGATGGGCCTCAATGTTATTTTCACTTAGGGGTGTACTCAATTTTGCGGTTTAGACATTAATGTCTGTTGTGTTTGTTATTCAGAGGGCACCAAATTTACACGGTTATACAAGCTAGACACTGACTAATGCACATAGATCAAAGGTCAATGAGCAGTAACCCGAGTGCTCGGTACTCGATTCGAGCAGGCCAGACACTCAGATGGGCTCTATTTGGGTACTGTATATAATGGAACTCAATGGGAAACGTAAGCATTTTTACAGAAGACAGCCCCCCTCCCCCCCCCCCCCCCCCCCCCCCCCTCCGACACTCGGAGGGCTGGGGAAGCAGGAAAATGCCTGAAATGAATGAAAACCTGCACTAAAATGGAATGGGAACAGCATGGGGAAGATGTCTGGACACATCTGACTCCCAGGTTGCTCATGGGAGTAATGTTGTCAGAGTATTACTTCGCTTTTACAGACTTAACATAAAAAAATATGAAACTGAAGATAAGATTGGTTGTAAAGGAAAAATATTACAACAAATTGTTTCCTTTGTAATGACTTGCATGTAAGGCAAAATTACAAAGAGAAGAAAAAACCTGCCTCCTCCACCCCTTAAGGCAGTGATGGCGAACCTATGGTGCGCTAGCAGTTCAAAGTTATGTCGGAGCGGAGGAGACATTACTTCTCGCTTCGACACTCACTCTTGGCCTAGGAGTGTGATTAAGCCCGGCACTGTAGTATAACATCTTTCGGCAACGTCGTGACATTTTGTGGCCAGGCAGGATGCGCAGCGGTGGACCGGAAGAAGGAAGGAGAGTATGAGTTTTATTTTTTTACTATGTATGGCGTGATGGGGGATCATATGTACTAGATGCAGCCAAGATGGGGGACATATACCAGGATGGGGGACATTTACCATAATAGGCAACATTTTCTCAGGATAGGGGACATTTCCCAGGATGGGGGCTCATCTATACCAGGATGCAGCCATATACCATAATGAGGGACATTTTACCAGGATAGGAAACATGTTACCAGAATGGGGGGTATTTTACCAGGATGATGGACAGTTTACCAGAATAGGTGACATTTTATCAGAATGAGGGGCATTTTACCAGGACGGCGGACATTTTATTAGCATAGGGGACGTATACCAGGATGGGGCTATAACTCGGAAAGCTATAGCAGGATGGGGCTATGATGGGGACATCTATACCAGGATAAAGGACATTTTACCAGAATGGGGGGCATGTTACAAGGATGGGGGAAATTTTACCAGCATTGGAGGACATTTTACCAAGATGGGGCTATGATGGGGACATATATACCAGGATGGGACTATGATGGGGACATATATACCAGGATGAGACCATATATACCAGCGTGGGGGCAATTATGGGGACATCTATACCAGGATGGGGGTTATGATGGGGCCATCTATACCAGAATGGGACTATGATGGGAACATCTTTGTTCATTTTCAAAGATTTTTATATTTATTATTACTTTTGTCAGATTCAAGTTATTTCTGTGACCATTGTGGGTTTTTCTTTCATTAAACGAGGGGTACCAACAATTTTGACCACATGTGTATATACCAGGGTGGGGTTATGATGGGGCACCTATACCAAGATGTGGCTTTAATGGGGACTTATACCAAAATGTGGGACATATATATCGGGATGAGGACATATTTACTAGGAAGTGGCCCAGGGTGGGGGAGATTAATACAAGATGGGGGACATTAGTACAAGATGAAGGAGGAGGGAGGCAATTCATATGTCTTTATAGGATTTAGAGATCACTTTGGAATGTGGATGTGGGTTTCAGAGTGGAATCTGCTTGCATGCCATGCTAAAATCTATCTAATATTCTGGTTTTTTTCCCATAAAGATCAACCTAACTGCTGTGTCTGGAGAGGGCAGTGAGAGTGGCTCAGCTTTAATGTTTGGTAAATCAGGCTTGAGCTTGATGTCCCCATGCTGAAAAGAAAATAATTAAATAGCAAGATGTGTGGACATTGTGCAACCGCACACTAATTATAAAATATAACTTTTAATGGTGCTCTTTAAAACGAGTAAACCTCATAAAAACGTGAGTATAAAATAAGAATACCCAAAACAGTGGTCACCATGCTCAAATGGACTCTGGTTTGGGTACAGCGCACAAAACACTATCTTGACTGGGTCACTAATATGTCACCTCAGTACTATACTGGAGGTGACATGTACAGGGAACCGCCCTCCAATCTGTACCTCCAATGTTATCTAATGTGTAGATATCTGGTGTAAATGACCGCCATTAGACATATACCATTTCTTATATAATATGGTTATAATAATTGGAATGGTCTCACCAATGACTTGCAGGCTTCAAAATTCTCATGGATAGGATATTCACTGATAAACCTCCTTCATGTTTATCTCTCAATCCATCAATAAATGTCAGCATTTAAATTGAGAGAGGCTACTGACACAGTGTGTCCGGAATGGGCATTTTAATCTTATGAAGAGGGCCATGATGATGATAAGGATGGCCATTTAAAGCTGGCAGATTTCCATGCGCACGGGCTCCCCTGATGAGTTCTATGTGGGGATGAAAGACATAGGGAGTGACCGGAGGCCTGCTGCTGACATTGGCAATCGGGGTAATGGTGGGTGGGGTTGTTGTCAGCTGTGTAGTGTCAGCTGGCATCAAGCCCTGGTGTTCATAAAAGATATTTATCAGACACCCTCATTACTAACCCAGTAACTTAAAAAAAAAATAATCTATTTTAAGAAACCCACCCCAACTCTAGCCCTGGTTCAGCAATCTATTTTAGAAAAACAAACGAACATGCAGAACCAAAGTCATCCACAAATGGAAGCCTAAAAAAGAAAAGATACTGTCCCTCGTTCGCCAATATATTATTATTATTAAAAAAAAAAAATCTGAACAGCTCCGACGTAGTCCAAGGCATTCCTATGACTTCCACCAATTCTGTAGTATGACCTACGGTGCCATGTAAAAGTTTGGGCACCCCTGGTCAAAATTACTGGTATTGTGAACAGCTAAACAAGTTGAAGATTAAATGATCTCTAAAAAGCATAAAGTTAAACATGACATATTTCCTTGGTATTTAAAAAAATTATGGGTGGGTAGAAGCATGACGCTGGTGACGTCGGCACTGTGCATGACCTCACCAGTGCCATGTTCGTACCCGCCCATAATCTCGCGTCTGCGCATTTAGCTCACCGCTGCGAGCGAGGGCAGCTGTTTTCTGCTCTGGCCGCGATATGTCAGAGCGAACTGCGCCTGTGCGAGCCAAACTAACTGCACAGGCGAGAGATTTGAAAATGTGACGAGGAGGATGACGGAGGGTGTCATCCTGTCAATCAAGAAAGGAGGACGGCGATCGGCGGCAGGAGGGGGGAAAGGAGCAGAAAATGAGCCCGCCCACCTGGCCAACACAGGTAATTAGCATACCTAACAGCCAAGTTTTATAAAGTTATTTTTGGGGTCTGGAAGGGGAGTCAGGGCCAAGGTGCACCTTCATAGAATGCAGCCCAGGAGCTGCAGAAGGTGATTCTTCTAGTTTAATAGGTAAAATTCTGGTGACAGGTTCCCTATCATTATAAGAAAAGGCCAGATGACACAGACAGGGCTACAATAGATACTGTACTGATTACTAGCAGACCTGGACACAGGCACAGCAACAGGCTTTAACTAGGAACCTAGTGAGTTGCTTGGGCCCTCCCATCAGGGGACAGAGCCTTAAATACCTGGTGACTTCCAGAAATAGACAGGACACACCTTTTCAAGGTGCGCGTGCTTCCTCTTAAAGGGACATGAAGCACACGCACGAATACTCCCTGGGCTGGAGGCAAGAAGACCCTACGCAGCCATGCGGGAGAGCAGAGGACTGTGCACGTCCACAAGGACAAGCAGGCGGCCAGGAAATTAACGGCAGCAGTATCCCTGCTGGACTAGAGGGAGGAGAGTGCAGTGAAATCAGTGTGTTCAGAGAAAGGGACACTGGCACTACAGAATCCATATCCTCTTTGGAAGGCCCGAAAGAAAAAAAAACAAAGAAAAAGGGCAGTCACCAATAGAGTTGAGCGCGGGTCGAGGTTCTCCAGTTCTAGGCTCGAGTGATTTTGAGGCCTGTTCTAGATCGAACTAGAACTCGAGCTTTTTGCAAAAGCTCGATAGTTCTAGAAACATTCGAGAACGGTTCTAGCAGCAAAAAAACAGCTAATTCCTAGCTGGCTTTCCGCTGTAATAGTGTAAGTCACTCTGTGACTCACACTATTATGACATTTCAGTGTATAGTGTGCGTGAATCAGATCACTCCTGTTTGTATAATGGTGATCGCCATTTTTTTTTTTTTTTCCTTGTCTTCCTTCCCTAAGCGCGCGCGTGTAGTGGGGAGGGCCATTATGTCAGCCAATCCCAGACACACACACAGCTAAGTGGACTTTTAGCCAGAGAAGCAACGGCATGTGTGATAGGATGTCCATGTCACATGTCCCTGCATTATAAAACCGGACATTTTCCTCCAGGACGCCATTATCTGCCTTCTGCGTCCTTGGTGTCAGACATCACTGGCGCAGCTCCGTCCTGAGTCCTATCGCTGATACAGCTGTATGCGCTCCATACACAGCGCTGGACAGCATAGGGATAGCACTTTCCATCAGTCCTTTTAAGGGCTTGTACCGGCAGGATCAGAGCCATAGGTGACAGGTCCTAAAAACAGAGACAGCGTCTGTGTAGCTAAGGTCAGGGATTTTGTTGCTGCATTTCCCCATTAGGAGGGAATAGAAAGGCAGGCTTCCATTCCTCTACCTAGAGCCCCACAATCCTGGCACTGTACCCTCCTGTCCTCTGCACACTCCAACTCATTATAACTAAGCCATTATACTAGCAAACACTCAGTGTACCTAGTGGCATCCTAAACGTGGCTATTGGACTTTTGTCTAGTCACACTAGTGCAAAGACATTTGCAGCACCTCTACCTGCATTGCACACTCCAACTCATTATAACTAAGCCATTATACTAGCAAACACTCAGTGTACCTAGTGGCATCCTAAACGTGGCTATTGGACTTTGCTATAGTCCCACTAGTGCAAAGATATTTGCAGCACTTCTACCTGCATTGCACACTCCAACTCATTATAACTAAGCCATTATACTAGCAAACACTTAGTGTACCTAGTGGCATCCTAAACGTGGCTATTGGACTTTTGTCTAGTCACACTAGTGCAAAGACATTTGCAGCACCTCTATCTGCATTGCACACTCCAACTCATTATAACTAAGCCATTATACTAGCAAACACTCAATGTACCTAGTGGCATCCTAAACGTGGCTATTGGACTTTGCTATAGTCCCACTAGTGCAAAGATATTTGCAACACCTCTGCTTGCATTGCACACTCCAACTCATTATAACTAAGCCATTATACTAGCAAACACTCAGTGTACCTAGTGGCATCCTAAACGTGGCTATTGGACTTTGCTATAGTCCCACTAGTGCAAAGATATTTGCAGCACCTCTGCCTGCATTGCACACTCCAACTCATTATAACTAAGCCATTATACTAGCAAACACTCAGTGTACCTAGTGGCATCCTAAACGTGGCTATTGGACTTTTGTCTAGTCACACTAGTGCAAAGACATTTGCAGCACCTCTGCCTGCATTGCACACTCCAACTCATTATAACTAAACCATTATACTAGCAAACACTCAGTGTACCTAGTGGCATCCTAAACGTGGCTATTGGACTTTGCTATAGTCCCACTAGTGCAAAGATATTTGCAGCACCTCTGCCTGCATTGCACACTCCAACTCATTATAACTAAGCCATTATACTAGCAAACACTCAGTGTACCTAGTGGCATCCTAAACGTGGCTATTGGACTTTTGTCTAGTCACACTAGTGCAAAGACATTTGCAGCACCTCTACCTGCATTGCACACTCCAACTCATTATAACTAAGCCATTATACTAGCAAACACTCAGTGTACCTAGTGGCATCCTAAACGTGGCTATTGGACTTTTGTCTAGTCACACTAGTGCAAAGACATTTGCAGCACCTCTACCTGCATTGCACACTCCAACTCATTATAACTAAGCCATTATACTAGCAAACACTCAGTGTACCTAGTGGCATCCTAAACGTGGCTATTGGACTTTTGTCTAGTCCCACTAGTGCAAAGACATTTGCAGCACCTCTACCTGCATTGCACACTCCAACTCATTATAACTAAGCCATTATACTAGCAAACACTCAGTGTACCTAGTGGCATCCTAAACGTGGCTATTGGACTTTTGTCTAGTCACACTAGTGCAAAGACATTTGCAGCACCTCTACCTGCATTGCACACTCCAACTCATTATAACTAAGCCATTATACTAGCAAACACTCAGTGTACCTAGTGGCATCCTAAACGTGGCTATTGGACTTTTTTCTAGTCACACTAGTGCAAAGACATTTGCAGCACCTCTGCCTGCATTGCACACTCCAACTCATTATAACTAAGCCATTATACTAGCAATTGATGCTGCCAGTTTAAGGGCCGTAGTTGCATTGTCAGGGATATTTATTCTTTATTATTCTGCTGTTAATAAAGCTAGACCACCGCTGCAATCTACACCACCTCTCAATTTTTACTACCACATTTTAAGTGCACAATCTTGTCGCAATCAACATGAGTGGCAAAATGACAGATGCTGGTGGAAAGGGGAAGAGGCGTGGTGGAAAAGGAAAAAAAGGGTTTGTCCGTGGGGAAGGTGGCAAAGCTCCATTATCATCTGCTGAAGAGAGACCATCTACCAGCAAAAGTAAGATGTCTACTACTTACCGTGGACAATCCGATGTGCTCCCTTTTTTATGGACACGAACAACAGGAACAAAGGTAGATGATGGCCAGAAAAGGAAAATGCTTGAATGGATCTCAAGTGGTCCAACAAGTGCCCTCTCAGCCACTTCAAGTACCGCATCCAAAAAACACCAGTCCTCTGAGTTGTCATCCCAATCAAACTTGCTTTCTCCCAGCTCTGAAGTCTCCATCAGCCCTGCACAGTATGGTGGAACTGAGATGGCTGAGTCTGCAGAGCTGTTCAGTCACACTATAGCCTGGGAATCAGAGGTCTGCTCCCAAGCTACAGTGAGTACAGAACAGGAAATGGTCTGCAGTGATGCCCAGAACCTTTGTGACTCTGATTCAGGCCGTGAGGACCAAGTTTCTGAGCATAATGTTGACCCTTTGTCACAAACTGTAACACCTGTGGTTATAGACAATGAGGAACATACTGATGAAGATGAGACGCAGATACCCGATTGGGATGACAACTTAAATATTCGGTCAGGGCAAGAAGAGGCTCGGTCTGAGGGGGAGGGGAGTGCAAACACAACAATTGATGATGAAGTTCTAGATCCCACCTACTGTCAACCCACAGTCAGGCACTCGAGGAGGTCAACAGAGGTGGTGGAGGAGGATGCAACTGATGACGAAGTTACCTTGCGCCTTCCTGGACACAGTCGGAGTACTGGTAGCACGTCTACAACTGCATCCTCAGCCACCACTCTGCCTCTGAGCATTATTCGGGGTGGATCAACAGGTCGCATGGCCTCTAAGCCTTGCCTAGCCTGGTCCTTTTTTGACATAGAAAAAGATCGCCCAAATTATGTGATCTGTAAAATTTGTCATGGTTCTCTTAGTAGAGGTCAAAACCTCAGCAGTTTGACAACTTCTTCCATGAATCATCACATGAATAAATATCATATGTCCCGGTGGGAAGCTCACCGTGCTGCAATGCGGCCTAGCGGAGCGAACCATCCACCGCCTGCCCCTTCCAGTGCATCCGCGCGCTCTTCATCTTCTAGGACTGTGGGGACAGCTGTCACACCTGTTTTTCCACCCACAACTGTAACCGCAACAGGCAGTTTGCTTGGTAGGTCGTCAGTTGGTTTGGAAGGGGAAACAAGTGAGTGTGTACAGATCTCTCAGACATCGATAGCACCAACGTTGGATGAAGGCAACATTATGTCTCCGCCTGCACTTTCCTCACAAACCTGCATTTTTCCAGGGACACCCTACTCAACACCGTCTACACACAGCAGCCAGATCTCTGTCCCTCAGATGTGGTCAAATAAAAGGCCACTTCCTGCGACCCATGACAAAGCTAAGAGGTTGACTCTATCCCTCTGTAAGCTGTTGGGTACCAAAATGCTGCCTTTCCGCCTAGTGGACACACAGGATTTTAGAGACCTTATGTCTGTCGCTGTGCCCCAGTACCAGATGCCTAGTCGCCACTACTTCTCTAAGAAAGGTGTGCCCGCGCTACACCAGCATGTCGCACACAACATCACCGCTTCCTTGAGAAACTCTGTGTGTCAACGGGTGCATTTCACCACCGATACTTGGACCAGTAAGCATGGACAGGGACGTTACATGTCGCTGACTGGGCACTGGGTAACTATGGTGATAGATGGTGAAGGGTCTGCTGCACAAGTCTTGCCGTCCCCACGACTTGTGTGTCAATCCTCTGTCCAAGTTCCGCCACTGCTTCTGCATCCTCCACCTCATCTGGGTCCTCCACCTCCGCCCCAAGCCTGCCTGGTCAGGCCACCAGCGTTCTCACTGCGCAGAAGGAATCACGCACCCCTCATTACTATGCTGGCAGCAGAGCGCAACGGCATCAGGCGGTCTTTAGCTTGACATGTCTTGGGAATAAGAGTCACACAGCTGAGGAGTTGTGGTCAGCTCTGCGGTCCGAGTTTAATAAATGGTTGTCTCCACTCAACCTGCAGCCTGGTAAGGCCGTGTGCGACAATGCTGCAAACCTGGGTGCGGCCCTTCGCCTGGGCAAGGTGACACACGTACCTTGTATGGCTCACGTGTTGAACCTTGTGGTCCAGCAATTTTTAACACACTATCCTGGCCTAGATGGCCTTCTGAACAGGGCACGAAAACTGTCTGCTCACTTCCGCCGTTCAAGCGCCGCAGCTGAGCGACTTGCATCGCTCCAGAAGTCTTTCGGCCTGCCGGTTCATCGCCTGAAATGCGATGTGGCGACACGCTGGAATTCAACTCTCCACATGTTACAGCGACTGTGGCAGCACCGCCGAGCCCTGGTGCAATACGTCATGACGTATAGTCTGGGCCAACGAGATGCAGAGGTGGGTCAGATCACCCTGATGGAGTGGTCTCAGATCAAGGACCTATGCACCCTTCTGCACAGTTTCGACATGGCGACTAATATGTTTAGCGCTGACAATGCCATTATCAGCATGACGATTCCAGTCATTTACATGCTGGAGCACACGCTAAACACTATTCGGAGTCAGGGGGTGGGACAACAGGAAGGGGATGAACTACAGGAGGATTCATATGCGCAAGACACAACAACATCACCAAGGTCCAGACGTTCATCATCACCAAGGCGCCAGGCATGGGACCATGGGGGACAGGGGTCAACAAGGGCGCATAGTAGCAGGCTAAATGTTGAGGATGGTGCAGGAGAACATGAAGAAATGGAGGACGAACTGTCCATGGACATGGAAGACTCAGCAGATGAGGGAGACCTTGGTCAAATTTCAGTTGAAAGAGGTTGGGGGGAGATGTCAGAGGAAGAAAGAACGGTTAGCACCTCTATGCCACAAACACAGCGTGGACTTGGTCCGCATGGCTGCGCAAGACACATGAGTGCCTTTTTGTTGCACTACCTCCAACATGACCCTTGTATTGTCAAAATTAGAAGTGATGATGACTACTGGCTTGCCACACTATTAGATCCCCGGTACAAGTCCAAATTTTGTGACATAATTCCAGCCATAGAAAGGGACGCACGTATGCAGGAGTATCAGCAGAAGCTGTTACTTGATCTTAGCTCGGCTTTTCCACCAAACAACCGTGCAGGTGCAGGGAGTGATTCTCCCAGTTGTAACTTGCCAAACATGGGACGGTCTCGTCATCTTCAACAGTCTACCCGTACCAGTAGGACCGTATCTGGTGCTGGTAACAGCAATTTTATGGAATCTTTTCATAATTTTTTTAGACCCTCTTTTGCAAGGCCACCAGAGACAACAAGTCTGACACATAGTCAACGGCTGGAGAGGATGATACAGGAGTATCTCCAAATGAACATCGATGCCATGACTTTGCAAATGGAGCCTTGCTCCTTTTGGGCTTCAAATCTAGAAAAATGGCCAGAGCTCTCCAGTTACGCCTTGGAGATTTTGTCGTGTCCAGCTGCCAGCGTTGTCTCTGAACGTGTCTTCAGTGCTGCTGGGTGTGTGCTGACAGATAAGCGCACGCGTCTGTCCAGTGACAATGTGGACAGACTGACGTTCATCAAAATGAACAAGTCATGGATCCAGAAGGAATTTACTACCCCTGTGTCATCCTGGGGAGAGTAAATGCTTGTGGATTTGGAATGTGCTTGATGCAAATCAAAACATCCTGTTTGCAACTAGGGCACAACTGCTGCCACTGAAGGGGTGGGTGTGTGTGGGGCCCAATTTTTGGAAAAAAGGGAGACTCCGCTTGGAGTAACCCTTGCTTACATTGTTTTTAAAAGAAGCCAAGATGAACAGAGCTGGGATCAGGAAACACTTTGCTACCTACCCCGGTGTCATCCTGGGGACGGTTAATTATGGCGAATTTTTGAATGTGCTTGATGCAAACCTAGCTGTGAATTGTACAACTGGGGCACAACTGCTGCCACTGAAGTGGTGGGTGTGTGTGGGGCCCAAATTTTGGAAAAAAGGGAGACTCCGCTTGGAGTAACCCTTGCTTGCTGTGTTTTTTAAAAGGAGCCAAGATGAACAGAGCTGGGATCAGGAAAGACTTTGCTACCTACCCTGGTGTCATCCTGGGGACGGTTAATTATGGCGTATTGTTGAATGTGCTTGATGCAAATCTAGCTGTGAAGTGTACAACTGGGGCACAACTGCTGCCACTGAAGGGGTGGGTGTGTGTTGGGCCCAATTTTTGGAAAAAAGGGAGACTCCGCTTGGAGTAACCCTTGCTTGCTGTGTTTTTTAAAAGGAGCCAAGGTGAACAGAGCTGGGATCAGGAAAGACTTTGCTACCTACCCTGGTGTCATCCTGGGGACGGTTAATTATAGCGTATTTTTGAATGTGCTTGATGCAAATCTAGCTGTGAAGTGTACAACTGCTGCCACTGAAGGGGTGGGTGTGTGTGGGGCCCAATTTTTGGAAAAAAGGGAGACTCCGCTTGGAGTAACCCTTGCTTGCTGTGTTTTTTAAAAGGAGCCAAGATGAACAGAGCTGGGATCAGGAAAGACTTTGCTACCTACCCTGGTGTCATCCTGGGGACGGTTAATTATGGCGTATTTTTGAATGTGCTTGATGCAAACCTAGCTGTGAATTGTACAACTGGGGCACAACTGCTGCCACTGAAGGGGTGGGTGTGTGTGGGGCCCAATTTTTGGAAAAAAGGGAGACTCCGCTTGGAGTAACCCTTGCTTGCTGTGTTTTTTAAAAGGAGCCAAGATGAACAGAGCTGGGATCAGGAAAGACTTTGCTACCTACCCTGGTGTCATCCTGGGGACGGTTAATTATGGCGTATTTTTGAATGTGCTTGATGCAAACCTAGCTGTGAATTGTACAACTGGGGCACAACTGCTGCCACTGAATGGGTGGGTGTGTGTGTGGCCCAATGTTTGGAAAAAAGGAAGACTCCGCTTGGAGTCACCTTGCGGTGTTTTACATGATTTTAGAAGGGCGTGCCATGCCTATATCTGTGTCTCCTCCTCTTTTTGCTTGTCTTGCTCTTTTGTTTTCACATGAGTATATGTCCTTGTCACTTTCTCATGTGTTTGTGTTGTGTTGTGAGTTGTTTGTCACCTTTTGGACACCTTTGAGGGTGTTTTCTATGTGTTTTTATGTGTTTGTGAATGCCTGCCATTGTTTCCTATGCGGTTCGAGTTCGGTTCGTCGAACGTTCGACGAACCGAACTCGAACGGGACCTCCGTTCGGCGAACCGACCTCGAGCCGAACCGGGACCGGTTCGCTCATCTCTAGTCACCAACTGCAGGGGGGGTCGGGGATAAGTCAGTCATAACTTAAGATAGCTCCAAGGTGTCAGATGACCGCATTTAGCAAAGTCCATGGCCCGAACAATCTGTAATGCTCGCCAGAGATTCAAGCGGGAGTGGACCCATTGGACCACAGGGGGACCCAAGCTTGTCCTGACATGGGAGGGGCTTAACTAAGTGACTCTGTTGGTGAATATGGGCTTGGCTGCTGGTAGACACCAGGTGCCACTCCTTGGGTAGTACCCAGGACAGTGGCAGCAGAGGGAGCTACGTGACAGCAGGACAGGGGTATGGTCACAGACTGGAAGGGTACTGGTAGACAGA
The DNA here is from genome assembly GCF_048569485.1 of Anomaloglossus baeobatrachus. Lineage (NCBI taxonomy): Eukaryota > Metazoa > Chordata > Amphibia > Anura > Aromobatidae > Anomaloglossus > Anomaloglossus baeobatrachus. Next base: position 438,231,716 of record NC_134358.1, on the reverse strand, counting down.
CTGGGTAGACACAGGAATTAAAACTGGACAGGCATGGGTACACAGGAACATCCATAAGGCATGGAACCACAAGCACAAGACATCAGGAAGGACACCAAACCTCAGACACAGGTGATCAGGCACAAGACAACAGATATTGGGTTGCAGGACAGGACACCAGGCTAAGAACATCAGAGACAGGTGTAGGACATCAGGCTTCATGTACAGGACATAAGCATTCAGACAGAACACAGAAACTGGTGCAGAATTCAGGCTGATACCAGGACACAAGATGGGTCCAGTAAACCCCACACAGCCATACGGGAGAGCAGAGGAATGCACAACTCATGCACGTCCGCAAGGACAAGTGGGCAGCCAGGGAGGAAATGACAGTGGTATCCCTGCTGGGCTAGGGGGAGAAGAGAGTGCATGGACATTATGCTAGGTGTGTTCAGAGACCGGGACAATGGCGATAAACATAGCCTACCAAATTTCTAAAAAAAAAAAAAAGTACTTCTCAGTTATAGTGCACAATGCTCACTAAACAATGTACGTTTGAAACTACCTTTGGAAATCTAGGATGAAAACTGTAAAATAGAGAAAACAAATTAAAAAAAAACCAACTTTATAAACTGTTGACTAGAGCCCTTCTGTAAATGAAGCAAGTACAATTCTCAGAAAATATTTGTTGGTGTATAACCTTTATGGTGTATGATACACAATAGATGGTTCTGAATCTTGACCAATCATTCATATCAAAGTTCTTTTCGGAGTTCCCCTTGTGCTGGAATGCTTGACAACATGGCCGAGCGCTGATGTACAGTCATATGAAAAAGTTTGGGCACCCCTATTAATGTTAACCTCTTTTCTTTATTACAATTTGGGTTTTTGCAACAGCTATTTCAGTTTCATATATCTAATAACTGATGGACTGAGTAATATTTCTGGATTGAAATGAGGTTTATTGTACTAACAGAAAATGTGCAATCCGCATTTAAACAAAATTTGACCGCTGCAAAAGTATGGGCACCTCAACATAAAAGTGACATTAATATTTTGTAGATCCTCCTTTTGCAAAAATAACAGCCTCTAGTCGCTTCCTGTAGCTTTTAATGAGTTCCTGGATCCTGGATGAAGGTATAGATGACCATTCCTGTTTACAAAACCATTCCAGTTCAGTTAAGTTTGATGGTCGCCGAGCATGGTTAGCACGCTTCAAATCATCCCACAGATTTTCAATGATATTCAGGTCTGGGGACTAGGATGGCCATTCCAGAACATTGTAATTGTTCCTCTGAATGAATGCCTGAGGAGATTTGGAGCGGTGTTTTGGATCATTGTCTTGCTGAAATATCCATCCCCTGCGTAACTTCAACTTCGTCACTGATTCTTGCACATTATTGTCTAGAATCTGCTGATACTGAGTTGAATCCATGTGACCCTCAACTTTAACAAGATTCCCGGTACCGGCATTGGCCACACAGCCCCAAAGCATGATGGAACCTCCACCAAATTTTACTGTGGGTAGCATGTGCTTTTCTTGGAATGCCGTGTTTTTTTGCCTCCATGCATAACGCCTTTTTGTATGACCAAACAACTCAATCTTTTTTTCATCAGTCCACAGGACCTTCTTCCAAAATGTAGCTGGCTTGTCCAAATGTGCTTTTGCATACCTCAGGCGACTCTGTTTGTGGCGTACTTGCAGAAACTGCTTCTTTCGCATCACTCTCCCATACAGCTTCTCCTTGTGCAACGTGCGCTGTATTGTTGACCGATGCACAGTGACACCATCTGCAGCAAGATGATGCTGCAGGTCTTTGGAGGTGGTCTGTGGATTGTCCTTGACTGTTTTCACCATTCTTCTTCTCTGCCTTTTTGATATTTTTCTTGGCCTGCCACTTCTGGGCTTAACAAGAACTGTACCTGTGTTCTTCCATTTCCTTACTATGTTCCTCACAGTGGAAACTGACAGTTTAAATCTCTGAGACAACTTTTTGTATCCTTCCCCTGAACAACTATGTTGAATAATCTTTGTTTTCAGATCATTTGAGAGTTGTTTTGAGGAGCACATGATGCCACTCTTCATAGTAGATTCAAATAGGAGAACAACTTGCAAGTGGCCACCTTAAATACCTTTTCTCATGATTGGATACACCTGCCTATGAAGTTCAAAGCTCAATGAGGTTACAAAACCAATTTAGTGGTTTAGTAAGTCAGTAAAAAGTAGTTAGGAGTGTTCAAATCAAGAAATTGATAAGGGTGCCCATACTTTTGCTCCGGTCAAATTTTGTCTAAGTGCTGATTGCACATTTTCTGTTAGTACAATAAACCTCATTTCAATCCAGAAATATTACTCGGTCCATCAGTTATTAGATTTATGAAACTGAAATAGCTGTTGCAAAAACCCAAATTGTTATAAAGAAAAAAGGTTAACATTAATAGGGGTGCCCAAACTTTTTCATATGATTGTATTTTCAGCTTAAGCCGCTGTCAGACTCTTCTGGCAGTGACTTATCTCGCTGAGAACAAAAAGTTTGGCTGTTTAAAATCAGAGCCTCTGGATCCTTTTCTCCCCAGACATCATCTGTTGGGGAAGAATCGGGAGGACCCCCACACACTGACTATATTGATGGGTTAGCCCAATATTAATCTAATGTGAATTACAACCTTGACTTTCCCTCAAAAACAAGCATGTTCAGATGGGCATCATGATGTGCATCATGTTTATTTCAATATGTATACCAGCAGCAGATAACCTCTCTGGAGAAGAGCTAGCATTGTGAAATAAAAAAAAACAAGAGAAGAAAAGGCAAATTGGACATACATTCACACAAAACCCCCAAAAATGGCCCAGACAAACATTTTGGTATCTTTCCAAAATTGTGGGTAAACTACTTTATTTCAAGCATCGTTTAAACTCACCTGTGGCAAGTTACAGGTGTGTGAAATATGAAAATCACACCTGAAACCAGATAAAAAGGGGAGAAGTTAACTCAATCTTTGCATTGTGTGTCTGTGTGTGCCACTCTAAGCATTGAGAACAGAAAGAAGAAAAGACAATTGTCTAAGGACTGGAGAACCAAAATTGTTGAAAAATATCAACAATCTCAAGGTTACAAGTCCATCTCCAGAGATCTTGATGTTCCTTCATCCACGCTGTATAACATAATCAAGAAGTTTACAATCCATAGCACTGTAGCTAATCTACCTGGACATGGAAGGCAGAAAAAAAATTGATGAAAGGTTGAACACAGGATAGTCTAGATGGTGGATATTCAGCCCCAATCAAGTTCAATAGAAATTCAAGTTGTCCTGCAGGCTCAGGGTGCATTAGTGTCAGTGAGAACTGTCGACATTTGAGTGAAATGAAATGCTATGGGAGGAGACCCAGGAAGACCCCACTACTGAACAGAGACATAAAAAAAGTAGACTTCAATTTGCCAAAATGTACATGAGTAAGCCAAAATCCTTCTGCGAAAGCATCTTGTGGACAGCTGAGACCAAGATAGAGCTTTTTGGTAAAGCACATTATTTAAAGCACTATTTACCAAAGATTAAATGAGACCTGCAAAGAAAAGACCCTACAGTTAAATATAGTGGCAGTTTAAAAATGTTTTGGGGTTGTTTTGCTGCCTCTGGCACTGGTGCCTTGACTGAGTGCAAGACATCATGCATGAAATCTGAAGATTACCAAACGATTTTGGGTCACAATGTAGTGCCCAGTGTCAGAAAGATGGGTTTGTGTCCTAGGTCATGGGTCTTCCAGCAGGACAATGACCACAAACATACTTGAAAGAAGCATCCAAAAATGGTTGGAAAGAAAGCGTTGAAAAGTTTGGAAGTGGCAGCAATGAGTCTGGATCTAAAATACCATTGAACACCTGCGGAGAGATCTTAAAATTGCCATCAATTTGTATCCCACCTATTTTGGAGTTTATGTAAAATTAATCTCAATTTGTTTTTTTTTTTTCTTGTTTTTTGTGTTTTGTGATGTTCCAATACTCACAAAGGAAATAAACATGTGTATGACACAACATGTAATTACAGTAATTTTCTTGGAGAAACAGTTAATTTTTTGGAACAATTTCAAGGGTGAGAACACTTTTAGCCATGACTATAAAGAGGTCCTGCAACCTTTTGTTTTTATACTTTTGGAACGCTTTGCTTCCACTACTATTTTACAATACTAGATATAAGCTCGGACAGTAAAGCTGAGAAAGTGTTGGCCTTGAACGCCAGGGATGTAATATTAAAGGATTTCATGTGAAAACGGTGGGGCTTAAGCCCTATGGGCGGCTTTGCACGTTGCAACATCGCACGTGCGATGTCGGTGGGGTCAAATCGAAAGTGACGCACTTCCGGCGTCACTTTCAACATCGTAGTGTGTAAATGCTAGATGATACAATTAACGAGCGCAAAAGTGTCGTTATCGTATCATCGTTGCAGGCTCCGACTTTTTCATAATTATGCTGCCACGACAGGTACGATGTAGTTCCTCGCTCCTGCGGCTGCACACATCGCTGTGTATGAAGCCGCAGGAGCGAGGAACATCTCCTACCTGCTGCCGGCGTCTATGCGGAAGGAAGGAGGTGGGCGGGATGTTTACATCCTGCTCATCTCCGCCCCTCCGCCGCTATTGGCCGCCTGCCGTGTGACGTCGCTATGGCGCCGCACGACCCGCCCCCTTAGGAAGGAGGCGGGTCACCGGCCACAGCGATGGTCGCAGGGCAGGTGAGTGCATGTGAAGCTGGCGTAGCGATAATTTTCGCTACGCCAGCTATCACAAGATATCGTACCTGCGACGGGGGCGGGGACTATCGCGCGCGACATCGCAGCATCGGCTTGCGATGTCGCAACGTGCAAAGCCCACCTTAGTGTCACTGTAAGTGGCATGCGTACAACTTTTCATTATGAAGAGATTGATCTGGACTATTGGAGTACTGGACTGGAGCGTTTATTGGACCATGTCACATAGACTATAATATATATATATATATATATATATATTATAGTCTATGTGACATGGTCCAAAAAACGCTCCAGTCCAGTACTCCAATAGTCCAGGTCAATCTCTTCATAATGAAAAGTTGTTCTTACCTTCAGTGTCAGACAGATGTTGGCGGTGTAATCACAAGAGGGGGGATATGTTGCATATATGGTGGAGCTGTAGCCTCATTAAGCCTTTTTGGAGTGGGGTCTTCTCGGCATACAATAGCATTAGTGGGGTGGCCCTCTCTGGTTCTCCACAAATCGCTCTCTTATCTATACTACCGGGGTCTGTTAAATCTCAGAAAATGGGTCTATTGCGGTTTTGCCTAGCGGCTGCCCGAGCCGTGATCCCCAGACACTGGAGGTCCACCCGTGCCCCCGCCTTGGATGAGTGGCTTGAGGAGATGGCCTTCCTTTACAGAATGGAGAGTCTCACTGCTGAAATTCAGGACGCTACTGAAAAATTTATTAAGATCTGGAGTCCCTGGGTCATGTTTTTGGATTCTCCGGACTTCAGGTCCCTCTTTGGGGCGAGTTGAGACTCTACCTATATTTTTCCTGCTAGTTATTCCCGGCCCTTTCTTGCCCTTCTCCATGATCCTTTTCCTCGTCATCATTCACTTTGTCTACTTCCCTCTTTCTTTCTCTCTTTATTTCTTTTCCTTCGACTGACCATTATGTGCCTCTATGGTATGAATGGTAAATCTTTGCTGTTTATGGTATAGTTTATGGATTTTATACTTTTATAATGGTTCAAGACAGAATGATATAAATGTTCTTAAATGTTCTTTATTGTAACAAACTGTATATGGCTGCAACCATGCAAAGCCTTTCATGTTTCATTGCATTCTTGGTTTGTTTTTTTTTGTTTTGTCTCTATATGGGGGTTTGCCTTGGTCTGCAGCCCTGCTTATTGTAACCAACCTTAATTTTTCAATAAAAAAAGAGATTAAACATAATGAAAAGTTGTACGCATGCCACTTACAGTGACACTAAGGCGGGCTTTGCACGTTGCGACATCGCAAGCCGATGCTGCGATGTCGCACGCGATAGTCCCCGCCTCCGTCGCAGGTACGATATCTTGTGATAGCTGGTGTAGCGAAAATTATCGCTACGCCAGCTTCACATGCACTCACCTGCCCTGCGACCGTCGCTGTGGCCGGTGACCCGCCTCCTTCCTAAGGGGGCGGGTCGTGCGGCGTCATAGCGATGTCACATGGCAGGCGGCCAATAGCGGCGGAGGGGCGGAGATGAGCAGGATGTAAACATCCCGCCCACCTCCTTCCTTCCGCATAGACGCCGGCAGTAGGTAGGAGATGTTCCTCGCTCCTGCGGCTTCATACACAGCGATGTATGCAGCCGCAGGAGCGAGGAACTACATCGTATCTGTCGTGGCAGAATAATTATGAAAAAGTCGGATATATATATGTGTGTGTGTGTGTGTGTGTATACACAGTACAGACCAAAAGTTTGGACACACCTTCTCATCTCTAGAACAACTGTTAGGCCCGTTTCACACGTCAGTGAAAAACACTGACGTTTTTCACTGGCGTGTAAAACACGCACATGTCTCTCCGTGTGCCGTGATTCACGGCACACGTGGGTTGTCTAAGTGCAATCCGGGCTCCGTTCTCCGTGGCCCGTGATTGCACTTAGAGATTAACTCACCTCTGTGCGATCCCGCTCTCCATGGTGCTGATCGCTCCCGCGGTGCAGCATCCGGCCGGCGCTGACCCCCGCAGCAGCTGCTTCCGGGTCGGCTGTGTCGTGCATCATGAATATGCGCAACAGTAATGAGCCGGCTCAGAAGCAGCAAGCTGCACGGGCTGCAGAGGACATCGCTGGAGCCGGGTGAGTAAAAATTATTTTTTATTTTAAAAGCACGTTTTTTTCTGGCACGTGTTTCACGGACCACACCACTGCGTGGTCCGTGGGACATCAGTGATGCCAGAAAAAAATGGACATGTCTCCGTGCGGCAATCACGGACACGCGGGTACGCCTCACGGAGACACGTGCAGTGAAAAATCACTGATGTGTGAGCAGACCCATTCATTATAATGGGTCTGCGTATGTCAATGATTCTGGTACGTTTAAAAAAAAAAAAGCACAAACGTACCAGAATCACTGACGTATGAAACAGGCCTTAAGAGGAGACTTTGTGCAGCAGGCTTTCATGGTAAAATAGCTGCTAGGAAACCACTGCTAAGGACAGGCAACAAGCAGAAGAGACTTGTTTGGGCTAAAGAACACAAGAAATGGACATTAGACCAGTGGAAATCTGTGCTTTGGTCGGAGTCCAAATTTGAGATCTTTGGATCCAACCACCGTGTCTTTGTAGAAAAGGTGAACGGATGGACTTTACATGGCTGGTTCCCACCGTGAAGCGTGGAGGTGCTTTGCTGGTGACATGGTTGGGGATTTATTCAAAATTGAAGGCATACAGAACCATCCTGCCTACCACAGCATCTTGCAGCGGCGTGCTATTCCATCCGGTTTGCGTTTAGTTGGACCATCATTTATTTTTCAACAGGACAATGACCACAAACACACCTCCAGGCTGTGTAAGGGCTATTTGACTAAGAAGAAGAGTGATGGGGTGCTACGCCAGATAACCTGGTCTCCACAGACACCAGACCTGAACCCAATCGAGATGGTTTGGGGTGATCTGGACCGCAGAGTGAAGGCAAAAGGGCCAACAAGTGCTAAGCATCTCTTGGAACTCCTTCAAGACTACCTCTTGAAGCTCATCAAGAAAATGCCAAGAGTGTGCAAAGAAGCAATGAAAGCAAAAGGTGGCTACTTCGAAGAACCTAGAATATAAGACATATTTTCAGTTGTTTCACACTTTAAGTATCTCATTCCACATGTTTTAATTCATAGTTTTGATACCTTCAATGTGAATCTACAATTTTCAGAGTCATAAAAATAAAGAAAAGTCATTGAATGAGAAGGTGTGTCCAAACTTTTGGTCTGTACTGTGTGTTATATATATATATACAGTGCCTACAAGTAGTCTTCAACCCCCTGCAGATTTAGCAGGTTTGATAAGATGCAAATAAGTTAGAGCCTGCAAACTTTAAACAAGAGCAGGATTTATTAACAGATGCATAAATCTTACAAACCAACAAGTTATGTTGCTCAGTTAAATTTTAATAAATTTTCAACATAAAAGTGTGGGTCAATTATTATTCAACCCCTAGGTTTAATATTTTGTGGCATAACCCTTGTTTGCAATTACAGCTAATAATCGTCTTTTATAAGACCTGATCAGGCCGACACAGGTCTCTGGAGTTAGCTTGGCCCACTCCTCCATGCAGATCTTCTCCAAGTTATCTAGGTTCTTTGGGTGTCTCATGTGGACTTTAATCTTGAGCTCCTTCCACAAGTTTTCAATTGGGTTAAGGTCAGGAGACTGACTAGGCCACTGCAACACCTTGATTTTTTTCCCTCTTGAACCAGGCCTTGGTTTTCTTGGCTGTGTGCTTTGGGTCGTTGTCTTGTTGGAAGATGAAATGACGACCCATCTTAAGATCCTTGATGGAGGAGCGGAGGTTCTTGGCCAAAATCTCCAGGTAGGCCGTGCTATCCATCTTCCCATGGATGCGGACCAGATGGCCAGGCCCCTTGGCTGAGAAACAGCCCCACAGCATGATGCTGCCACCACCATGCTTGACTGTAGGGATGGTATTCTTGGGGTCGTATGCAGTGCCATCCAGTCTCCAAACGTCACGTGTGTGGTTGGCACCAAAGATCTCGATCTTGGTCTCATCAGACCAGAGAACCTTGAACCAGTCTGTCTCAGAGTCCTCCAAGTGATCATGAGCAAACTGTAGACGAGCCTTGACATGACGCTTTGAAAGTAAAGGTACCTTACGGGCTCGTCTGGAACGGAGACCATTGCGGTGGAGTACGTTACTTATAGTATTGACTGAAACCAATGTCCCCACTGCCATGAGATCTTCCCGGAGCTCCTTCCTTGTTGTCCTTGGGTTAGCCTTGACTCTTCGGACAAGCCTGGCCTCGGCACGGGAGGAAACTTTCAAAGGCTGTCCAGGCCGTGGAAGGCTAACAGTAGTTCCATAAGCCTTCCACTTCCGGATGATGCTCCCAACAGTGGAGACAGGTAGGCCCAACTCCTTGGAAAGGGTTTTGTACCCCTTGCCAGCCTTGTGACCCTCCACGATCTTGTCTCTGATGGCCTTGGAATGCTCCTTTGTCTTTCCCATGTTGACCAAGTATGAGTGCTGTTCACAAGTTTGGGGAGGGTCTTAATTAGTCAGAAAAGGCTGGAAAAAGAGATAATTAATCCAAACATGTGAAGCTCATTGTTCTTTGTGCCTGAAATACTTCTTAATACTTTAGGGGAACCAAACAGAATTCTTGTGGTTTGAGGGGTTGAATAATAAATAACCCTCTGAATAAACTTTTCACAATTTAAATAAAACAAGAAATAACATTCTTTTTTGCTGCAGTGCATTTCACACTTCCAGGCTGATCTACAGTCCAAATGTCACAATGCCAAGTCAATTCCGAATGTGTAAACCTGCTAAATCTGCAGGGGGTTGAATACTACTTGTAGGCACTGTATAGGTGTATATATATATATATATATATATATATATATATATATAGATATATATATATATATATAGATATATATATCTATATATATCTATATCTAATATATATATATATATATATATATATAGATATATATATATACACACATACACTGAATTTGACTTGAACATTTTTTCAAAAGCCTCTGCATTACGTCAGAGGTATATCAAGGTGCGATAGGGCCCCGTTGGATGTTATAATACCGCTCTCTACTCTAAAGTTGTATGGAGCTGCATTATGGTACTGTGCATGAGCGGAAGTTTCATTTTGAGTGGCAGGTTGAGTAAATATATCTATTTTATGTGAAGTGCTGTTTATTTTTCTTCTTGTGATAAAAGCTATATAGGCAATTCACATAAATAAAATATTTAACACGTAAATATGGTTTCTAGACGGCATAGCTTTACTAATTCCCCAAGTGTGCATCACTAGAGATAGGAATGATTGCTTCTGGCCAGTTGTCATTTCCTGGCGAGCAGATCTGCTGAGCTGGGCAGCTGCTTTCTTCCTAGCAGTACAATACAAGACAATACCTACATCTGCTGCTGAAGGAAGGGGGGACCCCCAAGCAGGATTTCACTATTCTCTCTGATCTCCATAATTTTGGAGGAAGGAGACAAACAAAATCCGTTTCATCGTGGTCTCAAGCAGGCAATGGAACAACAAACAAAGGAAAATGCGCACCATGACACTGCACAGCTCTGACCAGTTGTGTCCTGGAGCCATCAGCCTATGTCACTTATTGTACGTTAATCAAGTTGCCTACAGATGGGCACAATCTCAGATGTTCCACATAATATGGTGAGCATCATATGGATGTACTGTTTTGATTTTCATAGGCCAATGTGTTAAGTGTTGTTGCATTGTATACTCATTTAAGACTCATACACATTTATCATAATGTCATTTTAATTAATAGATTTTATTATAATACTTTCCACAATGGCATGTGTAAAAACAAATAAATATTTTAATTATTATTATTTTAATTATTATATAATATTAATTTTAATAAATTATTAATCCTGTTATGTACGGTGTAATGGCAGTGTCTGACCATGCAGGAACTTGGTTGGCACATACCACAGCTCCTGGCCTGAGGAGGACGCAAAAGACAGTGTACAGACATTACAGTACAGGATCACAGCTCCTGCTTTCTGTGACGTAAAACATGTTTAAAAAAACAGGCAGGGAAATGCGTTACCTAACAGAAAACGATCCCGTGCTATCCTGTCTGTATACTATTTTGCCTCGTCCCCTGCTCAGTAACTGTGGTTTGATCAGACCATGTCCCTCTACGGTCAGACACGGCCATTACACAGTACATTGCAGGGTCACATATTAGTTTAGCATAAGAATATTGTTTCTTAACAAATTATATTGTGGAGTTTATTATTATTCAAAGCTCTATTGATTAAAATGAACTTTGTTAGTGGAACAACTTCTGTAACGGGTCTTTAGTAGACAAGTAAAAATGAGGTTAAAATAACTTTTAAAGTAACCCTAGTTAGGGCACTAAATTCCAAGTACCTATCTGGGACAGGGAGCCATCATCACTTCTGCACTAAACATTGGCCTAGTTATAGCGTTTTCCCACTATTCAAGCTGTTGCCCTTTGTTTATGTTCTCACTATACACATTCATTGTTTTTTTCGGATATTACATCAACAATAGTTTTCAACTCGGCTTGGTGTGGCATTGTTGCTGATTTTTTTGTGGTGCATATACTAGACCGATCAGTATTTAATTATTTTCAATGTGCAGATCCTCTCTAGTAAGGACTTGAGTCTATGTTATGCACTAAACTGATTATTTATAGTGATTTTTTTGTCACATACAGTAGCTACGGAAAGTATTCAGACCCCTTTAAATTTTTCACTCTTTGTTTCATTGCAGCCAATTGGTAAATTCAAAAAGTTCACTTTCTCATTAATGTACACTCTGCACCCATCTTGACAGAAAAAACTGAAATGTAAAAAGTATTGCCAATTTATTATTAAACAAGAAAAACCTAAAGTATTACATGGTCATAAGTATTCAGACCCTTTGCTCAGTATTGAGTAGAAGCACCCTTTTGAGCTAGTACAGCCGTGAGTCTTCTTGGGAATGATGCAACAAGTTTTTCACACCTGGATTTAGGGATCCTCTGCCATTCTTCTTTGCAGATCCTCTTCAGTTCCGTCAGGTTGGATGGTGAACGTTGGTGGACAACCATTTTCAGGTCTCTCCAGGGATGTTCAATTGGGATTAGGTCAGGGCTCTGGCTGGGCCAGTCAAGAATGGTCAAAGCGTTGTTCTGAAGCCACTCCTTTGTTATCTTAGCTGTGTGCTTTGGGTCATTGTCTTGTTGGAAGGTGAACCTTCAGCCAAGTCTGAGGTCTAGAGCACTCTGGAAAATGTTTTGTTACAGGATATCTCTGTGCTTGGCCACATTCATCTTCCCTTGAATTGCAACCAGTTGTCCTGTCCCTGCAGCTGAAAAACACCCCCATAGCATGATGCTGCCACCACCATGTTTCACTGTTGGGATTGTATTGGACAGGTGCTGAGCAGTGCCTGGTTTTCTCCACACATACCGCTTAGAATTATCACCAAAAAGTTCTATCTTCGTCTTATCAGGCCAGAGAATCCTATTTCTCATAGTCTGAGTCTTTCATGTGTTTTTTTGCAAACTCTATGCAGGCTTTCATATGTCTTGCAGGCTTCTGTCGGGCCACTCTGCCATAAAGGCTCGACTGGTGTAGGGCTGCAGTGATAGTTGACTTTCTCCCATCTCCTTACTGCATCTCTGGAGCTCAGCCACAGTGATCTTGGGGTTGTTCTTTACCTCTCTCACCAAGGGTCTCCTCCCATGATTGCTCAGTTTGGCTGGACGGCCAGGTTTAGGAAGAATTCTGGTGGTCCCAAACTTTTTCCATTTAAGGATTATGGATGCCACTGTGCTCTTAGGAACCTTCAGTACTGCAGAAATTATTTTGTAACCTTGGCCAGATCTGTGCCTTGTCTCTGAGCTCCTTGGACAGTTCCTTTGACCTCATGATTTTCATTTGGTCTGACATGCACTGTGAGCTGTGAGGTCTTATATAGACAGGTGTGTGTGCCTTTCCAAATCAAGTCCTATGATTTCAATTAAACACAGCTGGACTCCAATGAAGGAGTAGAACCATCTCAAGGAGGATCACAAGGAAATGGACAGCATGTGACTTAAATATGAGTGCCTAAGCAAAGGGAGAGCAGCATGATGTAGTTAAAGGGATCCTGAACCCAACAACCCAACAGTGTCCCTTAGATTAATGGGTGCAGCCGTTCTCACAAAATGAAGGATTTTAGTTTTAGCACAGCAGCAGAGGTTTAGAAGTTTCCCCCACCCACACCAGGCTTTCCGTGTACATTTCTATAGACAGAAACTGCTAATCACAGAGAGGGGTGGAGTCGGACTTGAGCTCACATGCTCCTCAATCTGACTAATAGTAAAGCTACTGAAGCTTAAGTTAACATTGCAGGTAAACAAAAACACACTGATAAGAGACACATGACTGAAATTTGTATATTAATCCTTGCAGCATGTTGTCTTCAGATTACATATAAAAGAACAGCTCATTCCCTTTAAATGGTTATTACCTTATTATCCTTAACGTCTGATAAATTTGGTTCCCACCTTAGAAACAATTCTTTGTCTAGAGTAGCAGTTTCCAATGCCCATCTTTTATGTGGTGGAAATGGAGACGTGGTCATTAGTGATGAGCGGGCACGACCATGCTCAAGTGCTTGGTACTCGTAACGAGTATTTGGTTGCTCAACCGGAGTATAATGGAAGTCAATGGGGAACCCAAACAGTTTTCTGGGAAATGTTCAGTAAAAACGCTTGAGTTTCTCATTGACTTCCATTATACTTGGGTACTTGAGCAGTGCCCATCCAAGCATCCAACTGCTTGTTACAAGTACCGAACACCCGAGCATGGTAGTGTGCGCATCACTAGTGGTCGTGCATGGGAGTTCTGTAAGAGGTCAGATAGCAGCATAGCAAGCCTTCCCAAAAGCAAGTACACTTAGATCACTAAGCCATGGATATCTATTATAAGAGAGAAATGTCAAAGTAAAGAGGGTGAAACTCTTACCTTAACTTTCACTGTTGATGTAGCCGTTCAGTACCTAGAGCTTCTGACCATAAGATAGCAATCAAAAAACAAATCCAAAGCAAAGTATTTGTATTTATTAGTACCAGTATTTAATGTAGGCATATATAGATTGTGAATTTATAAAAATAAATATTCTATAAAATGATAACACAGTAAAGAAAGAATTACGGTAGCCCTCAAGAGAATGGAATTTATTTAGTGAAAGCACAAACCCATGCTGCTTCTACTATATTACACGTTGTGAATAAGTATTCCTATGGTTACGGATGCCCAAAAAGGTTAAAATTATTGTAGTTTGCTTTGTTTCCATAGTTACTTGCGGTATTTATAAGGTCAGCCAATCAAAGGCATCACAATCTTGTATCAGAAGCCATTATAACATTTCATTTAACTAGTATATTCCTGACAAAGATTATTAAAATAACACTTCAAAAGTTGGATAGATGACAAAGATTACCAAGGGCAATCAAGAAGAGTCAGGCAAAGTTCATCTGCCTTCCCAGTCTGATAATACCAGCCCCCAGCTGTCTGCTTATCATGGCTGGTTAACAAAAATAAAGGGGACTCTATGCATTTTTTTTTTTAATTACTTAAATAATTAAAAAAAAAAAAAATGGTGTGGAATCCCCTCTATTTTTTGATTACCAGCCAAGGTTAAGCAAAGGGCTTCAGCTCGTAGATGTCTGCTTTACCTGCAATGGTTCTGAAATATAGAGGTGACCCCACATCATTTTTTTTTCTATTCCCTATCCACATTTGTTTGCAGGGCAATTGTTCTGCTCTTTCCCCAATTTTGCTTTATTTGCAGCCCTTCAGGCCTTACTATCACCATTTTATAGCCATTTTACAGCAAAAAAATGTTTAGGTCCCCATTGACTTAATGGAGTCCAGGTCAAGTCCTTGCCAAACGTTTGCCAGGTTCAAGTCCTGGCAAACTTCCACCGGTCCTCTCCTCCCTAATTACAGGTCATGCAAAATGGCGACACAACTTGCAAAATATAAACTGTATATTTTTTAATTTCTGATTTTGTTTCACCGCTAAAATTATTAAAAAGAAACTGTATGTTTGGTATCGCCATAAGAGGAGAATCAATGTGAGGTCATTTGGGGTGGGGGTGGGGGGTTCACAATTTCTCCACATTTGGATTTGTTTCCCCTGTTTTACAGTAACCGGTAAATCTAATCCCGCATAAACATTTTTTTCATGTGTCTATACAGACAGAAAAATAAAAAAAAGTTATGAAGAAGGGAAGGAAAAAATAAAAATGCAAATATGAAAATTGGCCACATTGCTAAGAAGTAAAAAAAAAGTAAAAAATTAATGCACTATAAATGGAGCAAAAATAGATGCACTCAGTTTTCATTTTTGTGTCCAGTTTTGATACGTTTGTTTCTGAGCAAAGAATTCTTTAAAAAAATTGATTCATTAATGGATGATATCACAGATGACAATCCGTTAAAATTAGGGATGATCGAATACCTCAAATATTCAGCTTTGCGAATATCCGACGAATAGGTTGCCGCTATGCGAATATTCGATGCGCAATGTAAGTCTAGGGGAAGCCCGACTAGTTCCGAATAGTTGTTATTCGGGTTTCCCATAGACTTACATTGCACATTGAATATTCACGAATATTCGAATAGCGGCAACCTATTCGGCAAATATTTGCGAAGGAGAATATTTGAGGTATTCGATCATCCCTAGTTATAATCCATTTTCCATAAACTTCAGTGTTTGAAAATCAAATATTCAGGCTGTGTTTTGTTATTTTTTTTGGCCGCACAAAGTCAAAGAGAATCAGTTTGCCGCTGGCTAGCAATCAAAAAATATTTTAGGACATTTTTGTCCCCATTCTAATGGATTCTGTACTGGATCATTTTATTTCCATGTTTGTCATCCCAAAACTGATCACAAACATGGAAATAACTACTGGAGATGTGAACATAGTTTAAGAGGGCTTATATAACTAAGAATGGGACACTTGGGCCTACCATAATTAATTTATCCAGCATCACTAAACACCATAATGTGAAGTATGAAGAACAAAGAATTGGATGTGCTCTTTGTTCTTCATAGTCTAAGAGGGTGCCAGAGGACATTGTAACACTTAGAGTTCCCTATAACCTTCATAATGCATCTTTGATTTGACACAATGGTAACAAGAAATATTCTTTGCATTTGTGATCTTCTGTATTCTTTTCCCTTTGAGAATAGACAGTTCTGCTAATGTAAACAGCATCAAGTACAAAGCCAATGGCAAAAACATAACATTCAGGAAGCTGCTATCAAGGTTAAGTTCTTTCCTTCAGGAGAGGAAGCGACAGGACTCGTCATGGCCGAAAATGTTGGCACCCTTGAAATTGTTCAAGAAATACGTAATTACTTACTGGTAAGGTGTTTTTTCCGAACCCATGACGGCACCACGAGAGAGGATCCGCCCATCCAGGACAGGAAACCTTCAGGTTAAAAAGGGGCGGTCCTCTCGCCACTTCAGTTTGATTACAGAGCATGAGAGGACCTCCAAAAAAAAACAACAGGTTAGTATAAGGCCACCACCAGTGAAATTGTGGAAGAAGGAAAAAGGAAAGTGAACCAAACAATAATCCCCAGTGCAGGGCGGGAATATAAGGGTGCCATCATGGGTTCGGAAAAAACACATTACCGGTAAGTAATTACGTATTTTTCCCCCACCCTATGACGGCACCACGAGAGAAATACAGCGAAGAAAAAAATTAGGGAGGGACCACAGCCTGTAGAACACGCCTCCCAAAGGTGAGGTCGGAGAAGGAAAGATCCATCCTATAATGCTTATAAAAGGTCGAGGGTGAGGACCATGTGGCAGCTTTACAAATTTGAGCAATGGAAAAATCCGCCCGTTCTGCCCAAGAAGATGCTACAGCCCGCGTGGAATGTGCCTTCAGACCCACCAGCACAGCAGCACCCTTAGTCGTGTAAGTTAACTCAATGGCGTCCCGAATCCACCTGGCCAGCGTGGATTTGGAACACTTAACCCCCTTCGTAGGCCCCTGGAAAGAGACAAACAGAGACTTGTCCCGCCTCCAGGAACTGGTGACAAGCAGATATTGGATAAGATAACAACGTACATCCAGACAATGCCAACGCCTTTCCTCCGCACGCGTCGGGTTAGCGCAAAAGGATGGCAGTACAATCTCCTGGGATGTATGAAACCGAGAAACCACCTTGGGAAGGTACGCAGGGTCAGGGCGCAACACTACCCTATCGTCCAGTATTTGAGTGTAAGGTGGGTCAATAGAAAGGACCTGAATGTCGCTAATCCTACGGGCCGAGGTCAGGGCAACCAGGAGGACCGTCTTAAGGGAAAGACATTTAACAGAGATGGAGCCAAGGGGCTCGAACGGAGGATCCGTCAGGGCCCCCAAAACCAGGTTAAGGTCCCAAGGGGGAAGGGAGACTACCCGTCTAGGACGCTGGCGCAAACTAGCCCTGATAAACCGAGCCACCCAAGGGTTCCCCGCGACATCATAATTGTAGAGTGCTCCTAACGCGGAGATCTGGACCTTGAGTGTGCTAACCGCCAACCCCTTGTCCAACCCACACTGCAGGAATTCCAGGATGGGACCGATGGGAACCTCCCCAGTTACACTAGCGCCTGAGTAAGATAAGAACTTCCTCCAAGTCCTACAGTAGATCTTGGTTGTCACAGGCTTTCTACAACCCAACAGTGTGGAAACTAAATTGGTAGAAAACCCCTTACTGATCAGCAACGCCCTCTCAAATTCCATGCCGTCAGGTGCAACTTGACTGTCGGAGGATGGCACACAGGTCCCTGGGACAGGAGATTCGGAAGTCCTGGGAGGACCCACGGGTCGGTCAGGGACATCTGAACCAGCCAAAAAAACCATGGTCGCTTTGGCCAGAAGGGAGCAATCAGGACTCTGGCCCCGTCGTCCCTGATTTTTTTTCAGGACAGCGGGGAGAAGGACCAGTGGGGGAAACGCATAAGCAAGGGGAAAGTCCCACGGGATTGACAGGGCGTCCACAGCATACGGAAGTTCCTTGGGATTGAGAGAGCAGAACAGAGGAACCTTCCTGTTCTGTTTGGTGGATAAAAGGTCGATGGCCGGAACCCCCCACCTGGCTGTGATGAGGTTGAAGACAGACGGGTTGAGCTCCCAGGCGAGTGCGACTCAGAAAATCCGCCGCTAGGTTGTCTTTCCCCCTGATGTGAACAGCAGTGAGGGACAGAAGGTGAGTTTCTGCCAGTAGCAGAATCCTGTCGGCTATCAACATAAGAGACCTGGATCTTGTGCCCCCTGATGGTTCAGATAAGCCACCATCACCTGATTGTCTGACAACACCCGGGTATGGTGACCAGTCAGTGAAGGGAGAAGTCCAGTCAGGGCCCGTTCCACAGCCAGCAGCTCTCTGATATTGGAGGAGGAAGCTGCCTCCCTGGGTGACCAGAGACCCTGAATCGGACGGTCCAGCAGGTGAGCCCCCCATCCGGACACACTGGCATCCGTGGTCACAATTCGGGGCACCAGGACAGACCATGGGACTCCCCGTGTGAGGTGCGCAGGAACCAGCCACCAGTGAAGGGAGGCGATGGAGCTGGAGCTCAGAGTAATCAGAGTGTTCAACCTGTCCCCCAGAAACGACTGATGTCCCAAATGTCACACTGGAGGGCTCTGGTATGGCCTTGAGCCCACAACACTGCAGGGAGAGTAGAGGTCAGGGAGCCCAAAAGACACATAGCCCGTCGCAGGGACATGTGCGGAACCGCCACCGCCCGCTGCACCAGAGAGAGAATCTTCTCCACTTTGGAAGGCGGTAGACGACATTCTTGGAGGAGAAAGTCCAAAGTAAGCCCCAAAAAGACTTGCACCGTGGCCGGAAGCAACCTTGACTTCTCCCTGTTCAAAATCCAGCCGAGACTTACCAGCTTTGAGCATACAGTCTGAAGCACGGCAGTACAATGGTTCGCTGAATCCCCTACCACGAGAAAGTCGTCGAGATACGGGATAATGAGAATTCTGTCTTCCCGCAGGTGGGCAGTGATTTCCAGGATGAGCTTCGTGAAGATACAGGGCGCAATTGCCAGGACGAATGGTAAGGCCCTGAACTGCAGATGACGCACTGACCCCTCGAGCATCACCGCCATCCTGAGATATTTCTGGAAGGGAGGAGCGATGGGAACATGATAATACGCGTCCTTCAGATCCAGGACAGCCATATGACAATTCGGGTAGAGAGACTTGATTGTAGACTTCATTGATTCCATCTTGAAGGAAAGATCTGCAGGTGGCTGTTCAGGCCTTTGAGGTTTATGATGACCCGAAAGGAGCTGTCCGGTTTCCCAACCAAAACGAGAGGGGAGTAAAACCCCTCTCCCCTTTCCGCCAATGGGACGTCTGTCAGGACCGCCCGGCGCAATAGGGACGTCACTTCCCCCTGCAAGGCATGTTGTTCGCTCGTGGACGTCCTCGGGGATGTCAGGAGAAAGCGCCTGGGAGGAATACTGTGGAATGGAAATGTCAGACCTGTGCGGACGATATTGAGAATCCACAGGCTCGAAGAAATACGTTCCCAGGCTGGAAGAAAGCAGGTCAATCTCCCCCCCACCTGGGGAAAGGAGTCATTGGGAAGACTTCTTGGATTGGGAAGGGCCCTTGAACAAGAACCCCTTATCATCCTTCTTACGGTCCGACCAGGTACTTCTATTCCTGGGGGTGAACTTGCGGGTGAACTGCTTTTTACGAAAGGACCGCTTGAAGGAGGGAAACGACGGGGCTGGAAAGTTCTTTTTTCTGTCCCCAGCCTTCTCAAGGACATCATCCGGAACTGATCCAAAAAGAAACTCGCCCTGACAGGGAATGGAACACAGCTTAGACTTAACCTGCAGATCCCCCGGGCAACATTTCAACCATAAGGCCCGACGAGCCGCATTAGAAAGGGCCATGGTCTTAGCCGCCAGGCGAGCGGAATCTGCCGATGCATCTGAGATGAAAGCCGCTGCTCCCTGCAGTCTGGGTAGAGAAGAAATAATCTCATCCCGAGGAACTTTGGCCCTCAGCTTCTCCTCTAATTCGGACAACCACAGTGCCAGAGACCGTGCCGTACATGTAGCTGCAATGGCCGGCCGGAGAGCACCTGCTGAGGACTCCCATGTGGTTTTAAGGAAGACATCCGCCTTCCGATCCATAGGGTCCTTCAAGGATCCCATGTCCTCAAAGGGAATGGAAAACTTTTTTGATGCTTTAGCTTCTGCCACATCCAATTTGGGTGCCCTATCCCAGTGGGAACAGGTTGCGTCCTCAAAGGGATATTTGCGCTTGAAGTCGCCTGGAAGAGAACCTCGCTTATCCGGTTTCTTCGATTCCCTGGAGATCAATGCCTGTATCATGTCTACGACTGGGAAGGTCCTGCGCTTTCTATGCTCCAGACCCTTAAACATCACATCTTGGACTGAAGGCTGCAATTTCTCCTCAGTAATGCCCATAGTGTCCCTGACAGCTTTAATCAATTTGCTCATGCCTTCTACTGGGAAACACTGGTGGACGTCAGCCTCACTGTCAGAGGAAGAAGACGCAGAGCCAGAAGACCCACACTCTCCCTCAGATCGACTGGATGGCGAAGCCGGGGAGGCCTGTCCATGCCGTTTACGAGGAGGCTCTTTCAGGGACTGTAGAGAACTCTGGACTTCGGACCGGATGATGGCACGGAGATCACTAGCAAACCCAGAAGGCTCATCAGAAATGGTCTGCTGGATACAGTTCTTGCAGAGCCATTTGGACCAGGACGGAGCCAGGTCCCGGTTATAGAGGGCGCATTCCCTATTATTCGATTTGGCAGCACATTTCCGTGGTTTTTTTAACCTATGCATGACAGGGATGGAGGGGAGACACAACACCAGGAAAACAATGAACAACAGGTACACATGCCCGAAGATCACTCACCCATAGGAGATGAAGGGTCAGTACCGGTTCTGGGGAAGGAGCTTTCATCAAAGTCTTCCCTCTGGAGGCGCCTTTGCCGTCAGACGCATCTCGGGTCTGTTTAGTGGCCCGGGTGCCACGTTTGCTGGATAAACTGGCATCTGAGCCAGAGTCGCTTCTGCGATGCTCCGGTGGTTTCACCGCTTTCTTGCCAGCAGGAGGGGAGGAGGACTCACGCACTGAGTGCCGATCCTCCTCACGGTGCCCATCTTTGTCCATATTCCTAACCCTGCTGTCAGAGCAACAAACACTTCCGTTCAGCAGGAGGACTGGAGCACTTTCCCCCAGCTCCGAGCGCCGTTTTTCAAACTGAGCGCTGTTCTTCCGCACCTCCGGACCCACTTCCTGGGTCAGACGTCACCGCCGACGTCAGCGCATGTCAGGTGCGGCCGCCGCGCATGCGCAACGCCCGCACACAAAACCCGCCTCCAAGATAGTTTTTCCTCTTCTTTTGCAAACTGCTCCAATTTGTTCATATTTGGAGGGCGTCGTCTCCAAACAGCAATTTTATGATTGTTCCAAGGTGATCAATTAAATTTAAATCCAGACTCATTCCTAGCAACTTCAGAACTCTCCAAGCGCTTTGTTTCCATCCATTTCTCAGTGCTTCTTGAAGTATCTTTTGTTTTTTTGCCCTGTTGAAAGACCCATGACCAAGGATGCAAATCCAGCTTTCTGACACTGGGAACTACATTCAACCCAAAATCCTTTAGTACTCTCTCTTCAGATTTCATGATGCTTTGCACACAGTAAAGACACCCAGTGCCAGAGGCAGCAAAACAACTCAAAACATCTTTCAACGTCCACCATATTCAGGGCTGGGATTCAAATTTTTAATAGTGGGTCCCTAGTTAGTTTGGAAACCACATCAATTTAGAAAACATACCCTATTTCAATGTCACACCCATTTCACACAGCCTTTCATCAACTACAAAATACAAGTAACGGTAACTTAAAGTACAGGAGCTTTAGCCTTTCTCCCGTTCAAATACCTTCTCTGATAGTCTCATTGCCTCCTATCGAGTACTAGTTTTCCAGTCAAACTATCAGTTTCCTTTTAGATTAGCATATTGTATTAAAGAGATTTTTCAACAATTTTTGAATATTAGTTATAAATGAACCCTGTGCTCAAACTGGAAAGAATGATCTCCTGTCCATCTGCCACCTCAACTAACTGCAGAACCTAATCTCTGGCCTTGTCAACCACAGGCCAAATATGTGCAAGAAACCACTGAGGCCAAGGGATGACTGATGTAGTCAAGATATCATTCCATTGAGGTAAAGAGTTTCTCCACAACTGGACAACCCCTATCAATGTCCCTAATGTATCTAATAAATAAATAAGTGTACCTACCTCCTGGATGTGCACAGCTCCAACCACTGCAGTGTATCAGCTTATGCTGGTACACTACAATGCTCGCTTGACATAACAATGTTGCCAGATTGCAGTGTACACAAAGCTCAGAGTGGAGCCCCCTCAAATGGTAACTAGGCTTTTTTTTTACCAGACACATTAGAAACATTGAAAGACGTAATCCAATAGTGGACAGCCCTTTTAATTTACAGCAGAGTAGACCACCAGAGCAGTGATGAGGAGATGTAGGGAGCAAAAATGGGAGAATCCCATTTTGCTATTATAGGAAAATAATTTCTTGTGCTGCAAATTTCCAAAGCTTTTTAAAAAAAAAAAAAAAGGGCTGTCTTAGAGAGGCAATACTAGAAGCCCAAATGCATTTGGTGTGTGAGGAGGTGCCACCCCACCAAAATGGCACATAGATGGTGACAAAGTACCACCGAGGGCCAATGAGGCATTCATAGCGATGGTGGAGGATACCCTTTTTCATCCTTCTCCCCCACTGCATGCCGGCCCTCACTGACCATTTTTCTTGCCTTCTGACCCACTGCATTCCAGCCCTTACTTTGCAGTGCCTCCTCACTTCAGTGGTCACTGAAAAGGGTCAGCGAGAGCTGGGGTGTGGTGAATCAGGAGGCACAACCAAGAGTAAATGTAAATTAAGCAGTTCAAATGTTTTAATAAGAAACAACAAAGGCTAGGACCATAGGATGGTGGGTCAGGGGGTCACTTGGTGGGAAGAGGGGTTGGGGAAGTACCTAGATAGTGGCCGGAACTTATGATAGGCACCACCTGATGCGTGGATGGAGAGGGGAGATGGAGGCACATTATGGGAGTTGAGGAAACAGTAGCTACAGTACTACCGTATTTTTCCAAAAATAAGCCCTCCTCCAAAATTAAGCCCCAGCAGGAATTTTCAGTATTTTTAGTGTAAGACTCAAATAGAAGCCCTACCCCGAAAATAAGTACTAGTCGTGGTTCAATAATGAAGTGTCCATGCAGCTAAAAAAAAGTTAAAGAATACTGCAAGACACTTCATTATAGAAAGCAGACACCCCCAAAAGAGAGAAAACCAGAAGACCCCGCAATCTTACTCATCAGATGCCGAACAGGAGGACCTGCAGTGAAACGCACACCCACACACATCAAATCGCACTCCCACACACACACATACATTAGATCGCACACACACGCACATCATATCTCACAGATCAGATCGCATACACACACACGCCACATCCTGCTATACTGATTACTTCTAGTTCATGTGGAACCTGGGACGCAGTGTAGTGGAAAGCATAGAGGACCTGCGGTGGAATGCATCTTCCTTGCTGGTCGAAAGCAATCGGTAGAGCTGGATGTGGTAAGTGATCTGATGTGTGTGTGTGTGTGTTCTGATGCATGCGAGTGCGTCGACCAGAAGCAGGGAGGACTGCTGTGAAGCATACCTGCTGGGAGTGCCCTCCGAAGATCGCAGAAGGACCTGGGAGACATCCGGTGTCTGGTAAGTATGATACTCCAGGGAAGGGAAGTCTGGTTTTTTTTTTATATTTTGGGGGGGGGGGTGTAAACTTACCTCAAACTGTGTTTCCCCAAGAATAAGCCCTACCTGAAAATAAGCCTGATCGCTTTCTTTAGGGGCAAAAAAAAAAAAAAAGTATAGCAGTGTCTTATTTTTGGAAAAACACGGTAGGAGCAGCTGTGTAAGCTGGGGGAGAGGGAGGCTTCTCTGGTGGTGCTCACCTTGAGTCGGAGGCGGCAGTGCCCATGTCCTAGCCTCAGAGCCTGTAATTTGGTGGAAAGAACTATTCCTCCTTCCCACCTCTTTAACTGCTTAAGGACCAAGGAATTTTCTGTTTTTGTGCTTTCAATATTTCCTCCCTTTTATCTAAGAACAGTTGTGTTTTTTTTTATTTTCCCCTTGACAAAGCCATGTGAGTACTTTGCTTTTCGTGTTACTAGTTGTACTTTTGAATAAACCCATCCATTATATCATACGATTTCATTGGAAAATGTAGGGAAAAAAACCAAGTGAAATGAAATTGTGGAAAGAAAAAAAAAACCGTAATTCCACAATTGTTGTTTGGGTTTCGTTTTCTCTGCGTTAATTCTGTTGTAAAAATAATCTGAAAATATGAGTGAAATTACAACTTTATAGTCACTAAAATAAGAAAAGTAGGCCATATACTATTATAGCATATCACAACAAAAGAAAAGAAAGAGTTTGGGCCTAAAAGTTATTGTTTATTTATATATATTTATAATGAATGCATAAAAAAGTCCATACAATATAAAAACACACACCACAGTGTGAGGGACAGATACACAATATACACAGTATTGAGAGATTATTCTTCTAAAATATTCTATACTAGTAATTATAAATATATTTGTGGTGCCAACATTATTGTTATGGTCCAAAAATATGTCATACACCCAAAATAGGTGATTAGCATGTATGGTAAAATAACCATATATATTAAATATCTTGTATAGGTATACAAGTATAATGGACCATTCAATTACATGTATGAGGTTGTGTATAATGGAGTCCATAATATCAGGGGTCCCCAAAAACACAACGCCAAAAAATGAGCAGGTAAGTATCAATCTAATGTGTAATCATTAATAGAGAATTTGTCCTCAAGATATGTGCACAAATTACCAGCGGTGTATATCACTTTAAAGGGCAGCGTTTACGCTTTTCAGAGCAGGTTTGTAAACTTATACACTCAGGTAAGATGACTAGAGCTAATGGAAATATTCAGGCAACCCCACAACAATATGGCATATGTGTAACCCTCACTAGAGTATATCAATAAAAACAATTAATAGAGAAATGCACTTACAATCTAGTGTTAAGCATGAATATCTGTCCCTGCCGCCCAAATGCACGTTTCGCTGTTACTTTCTCAGGGTGCGTGAAAATTTCTTACAAACATTAATAGTTATACTTTTGTTTGATACTTACCCGCTGCATTTTTTGTATTTTTGAGGATGCTGGCATATAATATTTTAGAATTGTCTCCTAATAACGTGTAAATTGTGCATGTGTGCCCTCACACTGTGGCCGTTGTTTTTTTTTATTATATTCTATGGACTTTTTTTTCATGCATTGATTTTAACTATTTAAATAAAAATTACTTTTAGGCCCAAACTCTTTTCGTGATCTGGAAATATGAGTCTCCAAGTCAATACAATACCAAACTTGCAAATTTATTTATTTTTTTTTTTTACTTAAAGAGAACCTGACAGGTCCCCCATTCCCTCCAACCCACCAATATTTGTGTATTCATTTATAAATTCCCAGCCTAACAAGCCCTTTATATTGGATGACACATAAACCAGTCCAGAAGCAAAAACAAAAGCCTGACATCCACAGAAGAGTCGAAGATCAAGCTTCTTATTTGCTTCCAGATATGCTCAGTGGCATTTAAAGCTGGGCAGTGTCAGTGTTGGTGAAGCTGGGGAGCAGCGGTGTTGCTGAAGCTGGAAAGTGTCGATGTCTGAAGTTGGAGACCATACACCCAGCTTTATAGGCGCACTGACGCATAGGTAAGAAAGTTGTGCGCATGCACGATATTTGCAGAGCTGGCGATGATGGTCACTGTGACCAATGATAGACATATAGCTGGTGCAACTGCACCCAGGGCCCAGAGGGGAAGGGAGAACCTCGCAACCAGGGTCTGCCTAGCCTGGTGGGACAGCGGGGGATCCCCCGATGTCCCAGAGTCCTCAGTGGGCCCCTGTGCTGGATGTAGAGGGGGCCCGCTTCTGCAAACCGCAGTTGTTAGGACAGGTCTATGCACCATCAAATGTCACCACTACGCGCCACACTGTGATGTCAGAATGCAGCACATAGCTGTGATGTATACTGGCCGCCGGCCTAACAAAGGTTGTGCGTGTCTGAGCGTCCTTTCATTAGCCAGCTGCAATTGGAATGTCACTGCTATATTCCTGGAGCTGCTGTCAGCACCCGGTGCATAGCAGTGACGCTTAATGGCCATCACTGCTTACCACATCACGCTGTGCCGTGGTGGCAATGACAGACTGGAGGCAGAGACTTAGTGCACATTATGGAACAGCGTGATTGAGAGCAACGTGGAGTGAGTAGACCATATGGAAAATGGCGGGCACAGTATGAAGAAGGGGGGAATAATATGGAGAAATACGAACTTGGGGAACAGTATGGATGAGCAGGAGTCTAGGGGGACAGAAAGGATAAGTGGGAGCATAGGGGGAACAGTTTGGATAAATGGGAGAATAGGAGGCAGTATGGATAAGTGGGAGTATATGGGGCAGCATGGATAAGTGGCAGTATATGGGGTACATTATGGATAAGTGGGAGCATAGGGGGAACAGTATGGATAAAAGGAGTATGGGAGAACAGTATGGATAAGTGGGGTAATGGGGGGTCCCAGTATGGATAAGTGTCGTAGGTAAGCTGATGTCTGTCCAAACTAACATTTGGGCTGGATCACTGTGCTTAAATGCTGCGGTCAGCAATTGAAAGTAGCATCTAAGAGAGGTTAACAGCAGCGATTCGTGGGTATGCCAATTGCTGCTGTTCGAGGCAGATGCCAGGTATATAGTACTTAGTATAGCCCTCTGTGCAGCCGCTCTGGTTGTGAGCCCACACCAAAGTACCTGACACACTCCATAATCGATATATCCAACACGAGGCGTTAGGGGGTTGAATCTAAGTCACGAGCATACTCCTTTCACCTTCCCTACCAGGCCGATATATAATGCTCTTCGCACATACATTATATATATATATATATATATATATATATATATATATATATATAGTGCCTACAAGTAGTATTCAACCCCCTGCAGATTTAGCAGGTTTGATAAGATGCAAATAAGTTAGAGCCTGCAAACTTCAAACAAGAGCAGGATTTATTAACAGATGCATAAATCTTACAAACCAACAAGTTATGTTGCTCAGTTAAATTTTAATAAATTTTCAACATAAAAGTGTGGGTCAATTATTATTCAACCCCTAGGTTTAATATTTTGTGGAATAACCCTTGTTTGCAATTACAGCTAATAATCGTCTTTTATAAGACCTGATCAGGCCGACACAGGTCTCTGGAGTTATCTTGGCCCACTCCTTCATACAGATCTTCTCCAAGTTAACTAGGTTCTTTGGGTGTCTCATGTGGACTTTAATCTTGAGCTCCTTCCACAAGTTTTCAATTGGGTTAAGGTCAGGAGACTGACTAGGCCACTGCAACACCTTGATTTTTTCCCTCTTGAACCAGGCCCCTTGGCTGAGAAACAGCCCCACAGCATGATGCTGCCACCACCATCCTTGACTGTAGGGATGGTATTCTTGGGGTCGTATGCAGTGCCATCCAGTCTCCAAACGTCACGTGTGTGGTTGGCACCAAAGATCTCGATCTTGGTCTCATCAGACCAGAGAACCTTGAACCAGTCTGTCTCAGAGTCCTCCAAGTGATCATGAGCAAACTGTAGACGAGCCTTGACATGACACTTTGAAAGTAAAGGTACCTTACGGGCTCGTCTGGAACGGAGACCATTGCGGTGGTATTGACTGAAACCAATGTCCCCACTGCCATGAGATCTTCCCGGAGCTCCTTCCTTGTTGTCCTTGGGTTAGCCTTGACTCTTCGGACAAGCCTGGCCTCGGCACGGGAGGAAACTTGCAAAGGCTGTCCAGGCCGTGGAAGGCTAACAGTAGCCTTCCACTTCCGGATGTTGCTCCCAACAGTGGAGACAGGTAGGCCCAACTCCTTGGAAAGGGTTTTGTACCCCTTGCCAGCCTTGTGACCCTCCACGATCTTGTCTCTGATGGCCTTGGAATGCTCCTTTGTCTATCCCATGTTGACCAAGTATGAGTGCTGTTCACAAGTTTGGGGAGGGTCTTAATTAGTCTGAAAGGCTGGAAAAAGAGATAATTAATCCAAACATGTGAAGCTCATTGTTCTTTGTGCCTGAAATACTTCTTAATACTTTAGGGGAACCAAACAGAATTCTGGTGGTTTGAGGGGTTGAATAATAAATGACCCTCTGAATAAACTTTTCACAATTTAAAAAAAAAAAAAAAAAAAGAAATAACATTCTTTTTTGCTGCAGTGCATTTTCACTTCCAGGCTGATCTACAGTCCAAATGTCACAATGCCAAGTTAATTCCGAATGTGTAAACCTGCTAAATGTGCAGGGGGTTGAATACTACTTGTAGGCACTGTATATATTGTGAGGTAGCGTGGTCGGCTGCGCAGCAGAAGACACGGGATCCAGGCATTAAGGTTCACAGCACACGGTTTTAATGTCCAAACAAAAGTCCATAACAAAATACATGTGCCTCTCGCAGAGAGCTCAGGGAGTTCTGTCCACTCCCCCACACCCGGCACACCTGCCCTTGTTCCTGATTCTATTTAACCCTCCCTTCAGCCTGTAGGGAAACAGCATTAACCCTAGAGTGGATCTACTTTCTATCATGGAGTGAGCACAACCAGGGCGAGACATACCGGCCGTCATAGATAACCCCGGTCACAGTCTCACATACCTCCCCCCTCCCCCTCAGTTCAAGCGTGCGGGGTTGAACTCCAGCCATCAAACACGGGCCGCGGGACAAGGCATCGGCGTTGCCCTGCAACCTACCGGCCCGGTGTTCAACCGTAAACCGGAAGTTCTGCAGAGAAAGGAACCACCGGGTAACCCGGGCATTCCGTTCCTTGGCGGACCTCATCCAGACCAGTGGAGAGTGATCCGTCACCAAGCGAAACTGCCGTCCCAGCAGGTAATAGCGTAGGGACTCCAAGGCCCACTTGATCGCCAGGCACTCCTTCTCCACTACGCTATAATTCCGCTCGGGAGGGGTGAGCTTCCTACTTAAGAAGGTGACGGGGTGTTCCTCCCCCTGAACCACCTGAGACAGCACTGCCCCCAGGCCGACCTCTGAGGCGTCAGTCTGTACTATGAACTCCTTCCGGAAATCAGGGTGTACAAGAACGGGCTGTCCGCACAGGACCCCCTTCAGGGCCCGGAAGGAGTCCTCGGCCTGCGGAGTCCAGCGCACCATGACGGACTTCTTGCCTTTGAGAAGGTCCGTCAAGGGAGCTGATAGTCCCGCAAAATCCTTTACAAACCTCCTGTAGTACCCCACGATACCCAGGAAGGCCCTAACCTGCTTCGTGGTCAGGGGTCTAGGCCACTTCTGGATCGCCTCAACCTTGTTAATTTGGGGCTTAATCACTCCTTGGCCTATCACGTAGCCCAAGTAGCGGGCTTCCGTGAGTCCCAATGCACATTTCTTGGGATTGGCTGTCAATCCGGCTGTTCGAAGCGCGTCCACCACCGCTTGTACCTGTTCCAAGTGGGTCTGCCAATCGGAGCTGTAAATAATGATGTCATCAAGGTACGCTGATGCATACGCCTGGTGGGGTTCCAGTACTAAGTCCATCAACCTCTGGAACGTGGCCGGAGCGCCATGTAACCCAAAAGGCAAGACAACATAGTGGAAGAGACCCTCCGGCGTAACAAAAGCGGTTTTCTCCTTGGTGGACTCCGTTAGTGGCACCTGCCAGTACCCCTTGGTCAGGTCGAGCGTGGTAAAATATCGCGCCTGTCCCAGCCTATCAATCAGCTCATCCACCCGCGGCATGGGGTAGAGATCGAACTTGGATATTTCGTTCAATCTCCTAAAGTCATTGCAGAACCTTAAGGAGCCAGGACAATCGGACTAGCCCATTCACTCTGGGATTTTTCGATGACCCCCAGGCGTAACATAGTCTTTACTTCCTCCGATATGGCTTGTCGACGAGCCTCCGGTACCCGGAATGACTTCAGGCGTACCTTCAGGTGGGGCTCGGTGACAATGTCATGTCGTATCAGACTGGTCCTACCGGGCAGCTCGGAGAAGACATCGGGGTTCTGCTGAACCAACCGTCTGGCCTCTCGCCTCTGTTGCTTGGTGAGGGCTTCTCCAATCCTTACTTCTGGTTCGTCCTCTCCGGAGGTCGCTGGAGCCGGATGTGAACGACCCGAAGAGGAGGGAGGTGGGGAAAAAACAGCCATCAGGCTTTCCCGTTCCTGCCAAGGTTTTAATAGGTTGACATGGTATATTTGTTCAGGTTTCCGCCTACCGGGCTGCAATACTTTATAGTTAACCACCCCTACTCTTTCCTTTATCTCGTAGGGGCCTTGCCACTGAGCCAGGAATTTACTCTCCGCCGTGGGGATTAATACCAACACCCGATCCCCGGGTTTAAAGGTCCGCATGGTGGCTTGTCTATTGTAGCGGCCGCTTTGCGCGGCCTGAGCCTCCTGTAAATGCTCCTTCACAATTGGCATGACCGCGCTTATGCGGTTCTGCATACCCAAAATGTGTTCAATCACACTTTTATGGGGGGGGTGGGCTCTTGCTCCCATGTTTCCTTTGCCAGGTCCAACAATCCCCGGGGATGTCGCCCGTATAACAATTCAAAAGGCGAAAACCCCGTGGATGCCTGTGGCACCTCTCGTAAGTCAAACATCAAATAGGGAAGCATCATATCCCAGTCTTTCCCGTCTTTGGAGATCACCCTTTTGAGCATGGTTTTCAGGGTTTTATTGAAACGCTCGACTAAACCGTCCGTTTGAGGATGATACACAGACGTACGCAACTGCTTGATCTGGAGTAGCCAGCATAGCTCTTTGGTCACTTTAGACATGAATGGGGTCCCCTGATCCGTAAGGATCTCCTTGGGCAACCCCACCCGGCAGAACACCGCAAACAACTCCCGAGCTATAAGCTTTGCTGCAGTATGTCTGAGAGGTATTGCCTCGGGATACCGGGTGGCATAGTCAACGATCACTAGGATGTGTTGGTGCCCTCGAGCTGACTTTACGAGGGGCCCCACCAGATCCATCCCTATCCGTTCAAAAGGGACTTCTATAATGGGTAAAGGTACCAACGGACTGCGAAAATGGGTTAGGGGTGCGGTAAGCTGACACTCCGGGCAGGTTTCGCAGAACCGTTTTACCTCCCCAAAGACCCCGGGCCAATAGAACCTTTGCAATATTCGCTCCTGCGTTTTCTTGACCCCTAGGTGGCCACTCATCAGGTGTTTATGAGCCAAGTTGAGGACCCGCCGGCGATGCGGCTGGGGCACCACCAACTGTTCTACCCCCACGCCCCGTATTTCATCTACCCGGTAGAGTAAATCCTGCTTAAGAGCGAAATGGGGGTACCTTACCTGGGCACCGGGCAGCTGTGCCACCCCGTCAACTACTGTCACCCGACTCCGGGCGTGTATTAACGTAGGGTCCTGGAGTTGGGCTGTCCCAAACGTATCCGGGGACGCCTCCAACTCCGGGATGGGCTCGACCATCTCAGCCTCTCCTGCCAATACCTCTAGGGGTGACCTATCGGGTTCACACTCTGTCCCTATCATGGTGACCCCTACGGCAGGCGTCCCGGATTCAGGATTGTAGGGCTCAGGTCCCGGACTGACCAATAACTGAGGGGACTTAGGGGGTCCCTTCCATAAAGTCCAAAAATAGGGCAGATCCCTTCCTAGGATCACGTCATAAGGAAGAGTGTTAAGAAGTCCCACCTTATGTTGCACCTGACCGCAAGGTGCTGTGATGGTGACAATCCCCGTGGGATAGTCGCGGCGGTCCCCATGTATGCAAACCACCCCCACGGTACGTCCTGTGGCCTTTACTTTAGCCCTCAAGGTGGATCGCACAACGGTCACTAAGCTTCCGGAATCCAACAATCCTGTAACCGGACATCCATTCACCTGTATTTGGCACAAGTGGGGCTCCGTCTCTGGGGAGACCAGGTCAGCGGTACACACCACCTGAGCATACATTTAACCCCGCCGGGTAACCCCACAATCCATGGGCTCCGTGGTGAGTGGACACTGGGCTTCCATATGTCCCACCCGCTGGCACCGCCAACATCTAATGGGGACGGAAACCCCCTTGACGGGTTGTCGTTTAGGGTACAGAACCTTCCGGACCTCAGGAACGGCGGCCGCGGCCTCAGACGGGATGGTAGGGGACTCCTGTACCGTTGTCAGCGGTGGGTCCTTGGCCCTAGGCTTGGAGGGGCCGGACCGACGGGCGGTACGCAAAGTCTCAGTGTCCCGTATCAAGTCCTGCGTAGCCACATGCCGCTCTACCAAGGACACTAATTGGTCCAGGGTACTCGGGTCGCCCTGTCCTACCTACCGTTGAACGGTGACGGGTAAAGTGGGCACAAAACGATCCACTACTACCCTTTCCACCATTTGCGCCGGGCTCAGAGTGTCAGGCTGCAACCACTTTTTTACAAGATGCAACAAGTCATAGGCCTGGGAGCGTACGGGTTTGGCCTCCTCATAGAACCACTGATTTACCCGCTGAGCCCGTACATAGGTATTCACCCCCAACCGAGCCAGTATTTCGGATTTCAGGGTCACATAGTCAATGGCGTCCTCGGTACAGAGGTCCAGGTACGCTTTTTGGGGTTCCCCCGTCAGATAGGGCGACAATACCTCAGCCCACTGGGGGGTCGGCAGCTTTTCCCGCTCGGCCACCCGCTCAAACACCGCCAGGAACGCTTCCACATCATCACCCGGGGTCATCTTTTGCAACGCTTGTCTCACCGCTTTCCGGACGCTGCCGTCGTCACCCGGTCCCGGGGTTGTTGCTGCCGGTCCGGCACGGATCGACTTGGCCAGGAGAACCATCTGTTCTTGGTGCCTTTTTTCCTGCGCTTGCAAGGCTTGCTGCTGACGTTCCAACGCCCGGAGCAGGTGTGCATTGGTCTGTTGCTGCTGTGCATTAGCCTGTTGTTGCTGTGCATTAGCCTCTTGTAGCTGTGCATTAGTCTGTTGCTGCTGCCTTAGTATGTCCTCCATGGCGTCGCCGGGTTTGGGCTGTAGTATAGCCGCTCGAATCCAGGACATGTTCTACCGGGTCACCAGGGATGGATGCTACACCTCACCGGCTGTCATGCCCGCCGATTCTCCACCATACGTGAGGTAGCGTGGTCGGCTGCGCAGCAGAAGACACGGGATCCAGGCATTAAGGTTCACAGCACACGGTTTTAATGTCCAAACAAAAGTCCATAACAAAATACATGTGCCTCTCGCAGAGAGCTCAGGGAGTTCTGTCCACTCCCCCACACCCGGCACACCTGCCCTTGTTCCTGATTCTATTTAACCCTCCCTTCAGCCTGTAGGGAAACAGCATTAACCCTAGAGTGGATCTACTTTCTATCATGGAGTGAGCACAACCGGGGCGAGACATACCGGCCGTCATAGCTAACCCCGGTCACAGTCTCACAATATATATATATATATATATATATATATATATATATATATATATATATACAGAGACACACACACACACACACACACACACACACACATCCGTTCCAGATGAGCCCGTAAGGTACCTTTACTTTCAAAGCGTCATGTCAAGGCTCGTCTACAGTTTGCTCATGATCACTTGGAGGACTCTGAGACAGACTGGTTCAATGTTCTCTGGTCTGATGAGACCAAGATCGAGATCTTTGGTGCCAACCACACACGTGACGTTTGGAGACTGGATGGCACTGCATACGACCCCAAGAATACCATCCCTACAGTCAAGCATGGTGGTGGCAGCATCATGCTGTGGGGCTGTTTCTCAGCCAAGGGGCCTGGCCATCTGGTCCGCATCCATGGGAAGATGGATAGCACGGTCTACCTGGAGATTTTGGCCAAGAACCTCCGCTCCTCCATCAAGGATCTTAAGATGGGTCGTCATTTCATCTTCCAACAAGACAACGACCCAAAGCACACAGCCAAGAAAACCAAGGCCTGGTTCAAGAGGGAAAAAAATCAAGGTGTTGCAGTGGCCTAGTCAGTCTCCTGACCTTAACCCAATTGAAAACTTGTGGAAGGAGCTCAAGATTAAAAGTCCACATGAGGCACCCAAAGAACCTAGATAACTTGGAGAAGATCTGCATGGAGGAGTGGGCCAAGCTAACTCCAGAGACATGTGCCGGCCTGATCAGGTCTTATAAAAGACGATTATTAGCTGTAATTGCAAACAAGGGTTATTCCACAAAATATTAAACCTAGGGGTTGAATAATAATTGACCCACACTTTTATGTTGAAAATTTATTAAAATTTAACTGAGCAACATAACTTGTTGATTTGTAAGATTTATGCATCTGTTAATAAATCCTGCTCTTGTTTGAAGTTTGCAGGCTCTAACTTATTTGCATCTTATCAAACCTGCTAAATCTGCAGGGGGTTGAATACTACTTGTAGGCACTGTACATACACATACATACTGTACGTACATACATATACACACACAGTGACAGCCAACAGATGACACGTTATATAGTTAAAGTCTATCAAAAATGACATACAGTACTGGCATGCTTTCCCAATATACTACATCCAGACAGGAGGGAGGTCGGTGCAGGAAAAATGGGGGTTAACCCCTTCAAGAAAGGACTATTTGAGCGGTGGACTCGCTCAATGCAAGTGTATTGTGCAAGGCCGGACACATGCATACTCCCCACAAGAATCCAATGACTATCACATACTTGTAGTCTCATGACCGCCAGTTACTGGCTCTGATACTGGCAAATACAGCACACAGTGCGTGCAGTGTCAGGATTCACAAGTCTGCAGTCACATAGAGTAACACATTGACGGACTGCAGATTTGTCGCTTAAGACCAGACAAACCCTAAAACACTTTATTGAACGATCAAATTTTGACCTTAATGAGGCAGGCTTCACATCAGCTGTATACTGCTGCAATGCCGGATCCGGCACAAATGTGTTTCACTTCAATGCATTGAAAATTTTGATGCCCTTATACCAGAGTTACATCACGGAAAATAGTTAATAAAAAACATTTCCCACATGTCTGCCTTCCATCAACACTATTTTTTAAACTATTTTTTTGTTAGGAAGTGAGGAGGGTTAAACATTTATCATCAATTTCTAATTTTCCTCAGCCTGCGCCAGTTGACTGCGATGATGCTCCTGGCGCCAGCCGCCTCCCTCGCATGAGAGAGTTCAGCATCCTGCATTAATGGCTGCGACTGCATGTCTGGTCATGCGCAGTGTGATTGTTCCACTCAAGAACACACTTCCAGTTTAGGAGTTGTAGCGTGCGCTCTATAACGCATGAAGCAGGAAGAAGACCAGAGGACATCCCAGTACTCGAGTAATAGAAACCTGGTGGGAGGGGAGGAATGTACTCAGGCTAGACACTGAAAACTGTCAGGAGTACTTACAATCATGAAGCCTATAGAGAAGTCAGCCCGTTTGACCATGGGCAGAACTGGGGTAACATCCAGAGTAAGTTGCCAAATAAGGTCAGCCTGCGCCAGTTGAGTGCGATGATGCTCCTGGCTCATACCTCTGGCTATTACACCTGTGTACTAAGGGTTACCCCTTATGTGTTTTAGGGTACGGGCTCTTCAGCAGCGTCTGACACTGCCACAAGGAAGGATTCAGGTGTGAATGCAGCAGGAAAATCGAAGAGATGTGCCATCTGTAATATCAAGATACCCAACGCATACCAGAAAAAGCTGTGCAGCGTCTGTATTTCCAAGGTTGTCAGCAAGAAACAGCCATCTTTTCTTGCGGACGTGCGGCCTATGATGAGAGGACTTACAGACATCCATTTCCGGTATGGCCTCCCTCCCCCCCACGCAAATGTCCCGATCCAGTTCCCATCATAAGAGACCTAGATGGGGGGGGGGGATGGAACAAAGTTCAGGGGAGGAAGACCTGTCCCCCGACTCAGATTCTGATGTAGAAGAGAAAACGCCTGAAGTTCTTCTGGAGGAAGGCAAGAAATACTGCTTTGCATCCGAAGTAATGGACGAATTAAGAGCTATATGGAGAAGCATGAAGGTGGAGGAGGTGGAAAACATCCGCTCAGTACAGGATGAAATGTTCAAGGAGTTTAGATGCCGGAAGAACAGAGTTTTGCCAGTAAACAATCATGTCCGAGTCATGATTCTAGAAGGGTGGGGGGATGCAGAGAGGAGACTTTCTAAAGCCTGGGATTTTCGTAGGCACCTTCCGTTTGAACCAAAGTAAGGAAAGGCTTGGGAAGAAGTTTTGAAAGTAGACATCCCTATAGCCAAAGTAGCCAGGAAGAGGTGTATCGCCTTTGAGGATATTTTAGGGTTAAGATGAATAGGAAGATGGACGGTATTCTGAAAATAGCCTGGGAAGTTTCAGCGGCGATCATCAGAACCAACATACCTACCACTTCCGTAGCTAGGTCTTGTAAAATCACATCAGGAACAAAACTTCCAGAGCGGTTATTCTAGAATCCCTATGGTTGCTGATGGCCAGGGGGTTTATGGCCAACACATCTGCAAAATTGGTTAGATTTGCTGCCAGAGACAATGTACTTTTGAACTCTGCCAAGCGTGCACAGTCTGGCTGAAAAGCTGGTCTAGGGACAACTTATTCAAGAATAAGTTATGTTCCATACCCTTTTCTGGGCTAGGAGTGTTCGGTCCAGTGATAGACAATATCTTAGAGAAGGTGGACGATGAAAAGAAGAGGTTACCAAGAAAGTATATAGAAACCAGAAGGTAACCTTTAAGCAACTTAAGTTCTAATAGGTCCCAGCCTTTTCAGAGATTCCATCCCTCTAGGAGGAAAGGGAAATCAGGGAGATGGAGTGACCCCAAAGGGGGAAAAATTAAGAATCCCTCTGAGTCTAGACAAGGCCTAAATAGATCATGACACCATCTGGGTAGGTAGGAGGCTTTGTCATTTTATCAGGAATTGGCAACAGGTTTTCACAAACCAATGGGTCCTCCTAGCGGTTTCAGAGGGATAGAGTTTGCCTCCCGAGAAATTCCTGATTTCAAAATCTCAGCCCCCTATCACTCTCTCCTTTTTAGGGCACACAGTAAAAAAATTAGTTAAATCGGGTGCAGTAGTCCTGGTCCCAGTAGCAGGATCACTATGGCCGGTTTCACACATCCGGCTTTTCGCCGGTTTACCGGATCCGGCGCTCTCCCGTACAGACAATACAGTACAGTGACAGCGCTGTAACTTCCGGGTCACATGCGCCGGTCACATGACAGCATGTGACCGGCGCTTGTTGCGCTGTCACTGTACTGTAGTCACTGTATGGGAGAGCGCCGGATCCGGCAAACCGGCGAAAAGCCGGATGTGTGAAACCGGCCTATTCCACCCTCTTCTCTATCAAGAAACCCTCGGGGGAGTTCTACATAATTATAAATCTAAAGCCACTATCAGTGTGTAAGATACAAAACATTTTGGATGAAATCCATAAGATCCACAACCCCATTGAAAACAGGAATGCGGTTATGTGGGCAATAGATTTCAAGGAGGTATATCACCTGGCCATCCACCCGTAACAACAAAAATATCTGGGGTTTGCATTAAAAAGTAGGGGTCAAATTTACCATTTCCAGTTCTATTGCCTCCCATACAGCCTGTTATTGGCTCCTCGTGTATTCAGAAAGGTGGTAGCAGAAATTGTGGCATACCTCGGGTGAAAGAAGGTGTCCATAATTTAATATCTGAATGACCTTTTGCTAGTGGCGGACTCAGAAGAAGAATTATCCCACCACCTAAAGGTTACCCTATCGACTGTTACCCTGATCCATCCTAACCCTCGCAAACAAGGAAAAGTCGGATCTTTGTCCAAATAACAGCAAGACCTATCTTGGTGTCCAACTAAATTCCAGGACACAATCCTCTTTTCTGCCAGGAAAGATACAAGGTGAAAAACCAATCCTCGCATTTCAAAAGACACCAATGCACAGTCAGGGATGCCATGAGTATCTTGGTCTTTATGACATCCTGCACCCCCTGTGTATGTTGGAGCCAGTTCCATGCTTGGACCCTTCAGAATCTGATCCTGACAGTTTTGGACGGTAATCATCGGTCTTTGGAAAGAAGAATCATCGTTCCATCTCTGGTCAGAGACTCTAGAGTGGTGTCTCTAGATAGGAGAACAATATTCTCCAGGAAGGTGGACAGCAATGGTTTGTTGAAAGTCATTAAACTTCAGAGAGTTTTGAGCAATCTGTAAGGCACTTCAAGCCAATCAGTTCCTTCTCAAGAACAGTCACATGAGAATACGTTTGGACAACATCAAAGTGGTTTCCTTCCTTTGCCATCAAGGGGGCTGAAGACACCCCTCCCACCAGTCTCTTGCAGAAAAGATCTTTTGGTTAGCAGTGGAGTCTGTCATTTCCATATCAGCAGTCCACCTGGAGGGGTCAGAAAACCAGGTCACGGATAACCTCAGCAGATGGGAGATAAATCCTTCAGAGTGGGAACTCAAGACGCAGGTGTTCTGTCAGCTGATCCAGAGATGGGGACTTCCTCTAGTGGACCTCTTTGCCTCCAAGAAGAATGCAAAAGTAAAGCAAGTCTTCTTGCTAGATCCCAACAACAATCCAATAGGGGTGGATGCCCTGTCACAGGTCTGGGATATGGCTCTTTCGTACACCTTCTCATACCTTCCACTGATCCCCAGGGTGCTGAAGAAAATTCAGGATGATCAGGCCAAAATGATCTTGATAACCCTGGGTTGGCCGAAAAGGAGTTGGTCCACAGTTCTAAGTCAACTGGCCAACTGATCATGCTTTCCCTGAAAGACTATCTTCAACGCCAGGGGTCCTCTGCTACATCCAAACATAGAACAAATCCATCTTGCAGTGTAAATTTTGAAAGGCAGATACTAATAGCACAGGGCCTGTCAGACTAGGTCATTGCCACTCTTCAGGCAAGTAGGAAGCTGATTACACAGATTCTGCTCATTCAATGATAACATTGATACATGTCGCCCGCATGTTCCGAAGATCCTCGACTTCCTTCAAGCAGGATTTAATAAGGGTCTCAGATTAGGAACCCTGAAGGTTCCAGTCTTAGCTCTGAGCACCTTCTTTAATTCACCATTGGCTTCTCATCCATGGGTGGCCAGTTTCACCAAGGCAATACAAAAGGTTAAGACCCACTTTGAGGAACACAGTTCCCCCTTGGGACTTGAGTCTGGTCTTAAATATCCTTTGCGGATACAAACCAGTGGACCAGATTGAGATCGGGAAACGCTCCCTTAAAGCAGTCTTCATAATAGCCATCACAACAGCAAAGAGAATAGGAGAGATCCAGGCTCTTTCTTTTAAAGATCCCTACCTGAGGGTCCTGGATGATCGTCCGATTTGTTAGATTGGATCCAACGTTTTCTCCAAAAGGTGGTTTCTTCATCTAATCTGGACCAGGAAGTAGTCTTGAGTTCCTTTTGCCAGGGACCTAGAAACCAGAAGGAGGTCTGGCTTACGAATCGGGAGGCTATTTGGAAATAGAGATTGGATTCAAACCTTTTTGTCCAGTTTTGGGGAAAGAATAGGGGTAAAAAGGCCTCAAAATCGACTTTAGCTAGATGGATCAGATCCACCATCTCTTCAGCCTATTCTTTAGAGGATAGACCCTCCACCAGATTTAATTAGAGAATGCTCTCTGTGAATGTGCTCTATGTACTGGGCAGAGAGCAGGTGCTTCAGTGGATCAGATCTGAAGGGTTGCTACCTTGTCAGGTCTGAAGACATTTTGTAAACATTATAAATTAGATGTCTTGTCAGATCAACACAGTGCATTTGGGAGGAAGGTCCTTCAATCAGTCGTCCCAATGTTTTATTGGGTATTCTCCTGTGGTACTGTCATGAGGGACTACCTAAAAGACAGGAATTACACCTACCGGTAATTGTATTTCCAGGAGTCCATTACAGCACCACTGGAGGTTGCTCCTTATATCCTCTATAGGGAGAGGAAACACACAAGAGGTAAAAGCCCCTTCCACCCCCATTGGCTTTTCAAGTACCACATCAGGATGCATGCAACTCAAGTTTAATCAAACTTTCTTATACAAATTCACAGAAGCACAAGACTTAACGGAGGGATATGTCTTATGCTTCTATGAATTATAACATTTGTATAAGACAGTTTGATTAAAATTGAGTTGCATGCATCCTGGTGTGGTACTTGAAAAGCCACGGGAGTGGGAGGGGCTTTTAATCTCGTGTTTTTCCTCTCCCTATAGAGCATATGAGGAGCAACCTCCGGTGGTGCTGTCATGATAGACTCCTGGAAATACAATTACCTGTAGGTGTAATTCTTATTTTTTTTGGAATACAACACACTCTTTGGCCTATATTTTAAGAATCTCCAATAGCCCTGTGCTCTAGTTTTCTTGCTTTGTGAATAGGTTAAAGGACAGCTGTGTTGCATTTAAATAGCGGTCTGTTCTGGAAGTCGTCCCCCCCCCCCTTCCCCATCAGTGAATTTGTCAGCTGTCCATCTTGTGATATTACTTCAAAAGTCTTTTGTAGTATTTGTAGTAAACCATCTTTAAAAGTCTAGTCCTGGACTGTATAAAGGCTTGAATGTTTTGTTTTTTTAGTTCCCAAAAAGAGCACCACATCTGGGGGAAGGTTGAAGAACTAAACTTTTTTTTTTTTATTTTTAATCTGATACAACCAGTAGTCTTTCTTCCTTTTAGGCCTAATTTAGACAGAAGTAATGTAGACTGAAATTAACATCAATATCACAGCAACACATCTTTTATTACAGGACAAAACCCTATTATCATGATTTATGACAGTTCGGGTTAGTAAACTTGCAATGAGGCTTGGATTTGTGGCCATAATATTAAAATGCACTGGGGGGGCGTGTCCTGGCTATGAAGGAGTGAGGATGTGACTTGTCTTAGCTCCTGCCACTGGACTTTATAACTGATGATCCACGCAACTGAGGACTCTGCAACACAGGCTATGCAGCGGAGGAGACGAGGGAGATCCCAGGGGTGCAGCAGCAGAGCTTCACAATCGGAGGAGAGAGGGATCAAACACTTTTTATCCGGGCCGGGGCAGAGAGAAGCTTCACAGGTGGCACCCAAGATGGCTGCTAAGGCTACACACGAGGTGAGCTCAGCGTGCAGCAGTGAGCTGGCAGCTATGGAGATGCAGGGAAAGGCTCAGCAGCTGATGCGACTGAGAGGAGAGACGGAGTAAAGAGGAGATACAGAAGATAAGGCCAGACAGCCCAAGATTGCAGGTACAGGGGAAACGAGTGAGAAGCACAGGGGAAGTGCCTGCTGATACAAACAGTAGCCCTGAAGCCTGGAGGCCTCTGGAGGGGGGAGTAACGTCCTCTCCTATAACACACATGCAGGAGTGTGAGGAATTTCAGGAGGGGGACACTGCACTGCAAATGAGTTACAGGTCCCTGACAGAAGTGAGACCGTACCCAGGGAGAAGCACAACATAAATCTAAAGTTACCAGATGCAGACAAGCATGCAGGGTCAGGGCCAGCCATAACAAAAACACAAGAGTCAGGAGTTCTGACAGAGCTTAATGAGATCCGGGCACGTTTCTCAGCTATACCCACCAGGGAAGATATGGAGGCATATATAACCAGGCTGGAGCAGGCGTACCGCACAGAGCTGTCAGCCCTGAAGGGGGAGGTGGAGAGAGTGGACACTCAGAGTCAAGTGCAGGCAGCTAAAATTCAGAATATGGAGGACACTTCACAGGCCCACGGGGCACTATTAGAACAACACTCCCGCCAAATACAATACGTGGTTGAAGCAATGGATGATGCTGAAAATAGCGGCCGAAGAAACAATCTCAGAGTGCGGGGCCTGCCTGAGTCTGTCGAGTCCAAGGACTTACATGGTACCCTTCAAGTGATCTTCAATAATATTCTGGGTGAACCATCGAGCCAACCCCTGGAATTGGATAGAGCGCATAGAGCGTTGGGCCCCAAACCAGCCCAGAACGACCGACCTCGGGATGTGATCTGTAGGGTCCACCGCTATGTTATTAAGGAGGCCATTCTATTTAAGCTCCACAGTGGAGTATCACCATCGTATGAGGGGAGCCAAATCCAGATTCTACAAGATCTATCCCGTTTTACCTTACAAAGGAGAAGAGCTCTTAAACCTCTGCTGGACATTCTCCGCTCATACGAGTTTCCATATAGCTGGGGGTTCCCCTTCCGCCTGCAGGTTTGGCACGCGGGACGAATGCATGTTCTTCGGTCTCCGGCGGATTTACCCTCGTTCACCTCGGCCTTGGACATTCCATTAGTGCCTATAGAGGACTGGCCGGACTTTCCAATGAGGGGGGGGGGAAGTCACCGTCCCAGCCGGTGATCGGATGCGTGGCTCTCGTAGAGAAAGAGGAGGGAGGCCGGTCTGATGTATAAGAGAATGGTGGATTAAATTGTTTTAGTATGTTTTTGGTTATAGGATCACAGTACGATGGAGTCTATCCCCTGGTCCTGATGGGAATTTCGCGTTGTGGGGTTATTGTATCGCCCTGGACAGGGGGGTGGGGGGTTCCCTCCTTCCATCCTGGGTGTAATGGGGGGGGCGCCCCTCAACATTATAAGGTACAATACCCTCTCAAAGCCCCTTCTCCCTTCTTTATACAGAGCTTTAGTTGCAAATCAAAATATATATAGTTAAAAGTTGTTTTTTAGTCCAGGGCAGGGGGCTCTTTTGTGGAAATAAGAATTATTCTTACCGATAATTCGGTTTCTAGGACCTTCCACGACAGCATAGGAGGTTGTCTCTCCACGCCCTAATTGGGACAGGAAGTTCAAGAGGTTTAAAAGAACCCTCCCACCTCCCACAGCCAGTGTCTTACAAAGAATCCATAGCATATGAGAAGTACCACACATTCATGAATATATGAATACAAAGGGGAGGGAATTACCTGCTGTCGTGGAAGGTCCTAGAAACCGAATTATCGGTAAGAATAATTCTTATTTCTCTAGTCCCTTCCACGACAGCATAGGAGGAATACCAAAGAATTGATACCTAGGGGGGGACCACAGCCTGCAGGACCCTCCTGCCAAAGGCCAAATCCCTGTTGGAATCCAGATCCAACCGATAATGCTTCGTGAAAGTATGGAGCGAAGACCACGTAGCCGCCTTGCAGATCTGCTCAGGGGAGGCCCCTGCCTGTTCAGCCCAGGAGACAGAGGTAGCCCTGGTG
The DNA here is from genome assembly GCF_048569485.1 of Anomaloglossus baeobatrachus. NCBI lineage: Eukaryota > Metazoa > Chordata > Amphibia > Anura > Aromobatidae > Anomaloglossus > Anomaloglossus baeobatrachus. The sequence continues at coordinate 438,188,633 of NC_134358.1, read as the reverse complement.
GAGTGCGCCGTGAATCCAGTAGGTGGAGAGAGATGCTGAGCGAGGTAGGCATCTCTAATTGCCCGCACAATCCAGTTGGCGACGGTACTCTTAGCCACCTTCTTGCCCTTATTGCGGCCAAAGGGCTGGATGAACAGGTTAGAATCAAGGCGCCAAGAAGCAGTAACCTCCAGGTAGTGCAACACTATCCGACGGACATCCAAAGAATGAAACACTTCCTCACCCGGAGTCCGAGGATTCTGACAGAAGGAAGGAAGGACGATGGACTGAGAACGGTGAAAATCCGAAACCACCTTGGGAAGGAAGGAAGGGTCCAGCTGAAAAACAATGCTGTCATCTTTGACGGTCAGGTAAGGTTCCCTAATAGACAAAGCCTGAAGTTCTCCGACTCTGCGAGCAGACGTAATAGCCACAAGAAAAGCAGTTTTGTGAGAAAGAGAACGAATGTTACAAGAGCACAGAGGTTCAAATGGAGACTGAGATAGTCCGGTAAGGACCACATTGAGATCCCAGCGAGGCGTCAGGACCCTCTGACGTGGACAGAGTCTACTAGCGGACACAAAGAACCGACGGATCCAACGATGGTCTGCCAGAGCCGTGTCAAAGACTGCACTGAGGGCTGACACCTGAACCTTCAGGGTGCTAGGCCGAAGGCCTAAGTCCAATCTACTCTGGAGGAAGTCCAGATTCTGCGCAATATTAGGCCGAAGTGGGTCAGGAGGCCGAGAACCACACCAGGAGGAAAATCTCTTCCAGATTTTGTTGTAAATACTATTAGTCACAGGTTTACGGTTCTTCTGTAGGGTAGCCACAACTTTGTCAGAAAGCCCTTGGGCCTTCAGTGCCCGGGCCTCAGAAGCCAGGCAGCCAAGTTGAGCGTCTGGGAAGCCGGATGGAAAATCGGACCCTGGGACACTAAGCTGGGGTCCGAACCTAAGAGGACTGGGCCGTCGATTCCTAGCGTCATGACTAGGCTGTACCAACTCCTCCGAGGCCACAGCGGGGCTACCAGTATAGTTGGGACCCCCTCGTCTCTGATCTTCCTCAGGGCCCTTGCGAGAAGAGGAAGAGGGGGGAACGCGTAAGCGAGGCGAAAGGACCAATTGTGGCAGAAAGCGTCTACCCCTAACGCCTCGTCCCGTGGGTTCAGGGAGAAATATGTTGCGACCTTGCGATTCCCTGCCGAAGCAAAGAGGTCCACCTCTGGAGCACCCCACCTTGCCACCAGAGAGCAGAACACCGCCTGATCCAGACTCCCACCATTGCCCCCCATCCTCGTAGGCTGGCATCTGTGGTCAGTGTAACCAGGGGTGTCTGAGTCCAGGCAACCCCCACCTGTAAGTTGGCGGGACGCAGCCACCAGAGAAGGGATGAGGAGACGGACCCCGAGAGGCGAAACCGTCTGTTTAGGGATGACGGGAGTCTGTCCCAATGCGCCAGGATATGATCCTGGAGACACCGGGAATGGGCCTGAGCCCACCTGACTGAGGGAATGCAGGACGTCATGGAACCCAGAGCTGACATCGCCGCTCGAAGCGTCGGGCGAGCCTGCCTGCGAAGCTTTGATATTTTGGCTAACAGAGCTACCCTGTGGCCCTCTGGGAGAAAAGATGCCTGTCTGTCGGAGTCCAGCAGCACTCCGAGAAACTGCCGAGTGGAGGAGGGGGTTAACTGTGATTTTTTGAGATTGGGAATCCATCCCAGGGACCGAAGGATTCCCAAAGACTTTTCCACATGGCTCCGGAGGGTTGGAGCAGATGGAGCCATGAGAAGAAAGTCGTCCAAATATGGAACCAGACAGATACCCTGCAATCTTATGAAGGCGACCACCTCTGCCATGATCTTCGAAAAGATCCTTGGAGCCGAGGAGATCCCGAAGGGAAGTACATTGAATTGGAAATGAAGCACTTCCTCCCCGTGCAGCACCGCAAACCTGAGGTATTGCCTGTGACTCGGATGGACGGGTACATGGAAGTAGGCGTCTTTCAGATCTATAGAGGCCATCTGGTGGTGTAGACCTATCAGGGGAATAGCTGATTTTACTGACTCCATCTTGAACCGCCGGTACCTGACCTGACGGTTTAGATGTTTTAAATTGATAATTATTCGGACGTCGCCAGACGGCTTCTTGACAAGGAAGAGGCGGGAGTAGTGTCCTACCCCTTCTTCCTGACTCGGGACTGGGGAAACGACCCCCGAGTGCATTAGCTCTATAATTTTTGCGTACAACAGAGCCTGTGAAACCTGCGACGCCAGAGCAGTGACTCGGAGACCCGGACGAGGGGGGGAGATGAATTCTATTAGGAGACCCTCCGAGACGATCTTCAGAACACATTGGCAGGTGGTTATGGACCGCCACTGGGGAAGAAACGCCGAGAGTCGTCCCCCCACCCGGGCCGAGTCACTGTTTGTCCTGCTGAGGACGTTGCTGATGGGGAGGGATGAGGATGTTTCTCCCTCTACCCTTGGGATAGCTCCACCTGCCTGCCTTCCCTTTCCCTCTGGGCTGGGAGGCCTGAGGCATCGAGGGACGAAAGGACCGCTTCCTGTTGGGTCTAGGATCGGGCAAGGCCTTACGATCGGTCGCCTTGTCCAGAATATCATCCAGGGCAGGCCCAAACACCAAATCCCCTTTAAACGGAAGGGAACAAAGCCTCATTTTGGAGGTGGAGTCTCCGCTCCAGGCCTTAAGCCAGAGGGCACGTCTGGCCGAGTTAGAAAGAACCGAGGTCCTGGCCGCCAGGCGAACGGATTCTACCGAGGTATCTGCCAAAAAACTGGTAGCCTTCCTAAGCAAGGGAAGGGATTCCAGTAATTCCTCCCTAGGGGTCCCCTGGGAAATATGAGCCTCCAACTGGTCTAACCACCTAATTAGGGACCTGGATACACAGGTGGAGGCAATGTTAGCCTGAATAGAAGAAGACGATGCCTCCCAGGACCGCTTCATCAGGCCTTCTACCTTCCTATCCATCTGATCCTTCAGTTGGGAAGTATCTTCAAAAGGAAGAGCCGTTTGCTTAGCTACCCCAGCAACCTGAACGTCTACTCTTGGGACCTCCCAATGTAATCCAGAAGGTTCCAGAGGAAACCGGCGTCTAGGGTCACTCCGTACCCGCCTCTCAGGAAATTCCCATTCTTGAGAGACAATATCCAAAACATTGGCATGAACTGGGAATCCTAACTGTTTGACTGACTTCAGGCCAGCAAACATTTCGTCTTGGATTGAGGGAAGAGACTGCACTTCCTCTAATCCCATAGTGCTCCGAACTGCCCCAATAAGATCCCCCAAATCTTCTGAGGGAAACAGAAAGGACTGGTCAGATCCCCCAGAGGGAAATCCTTCATCAGGACCCTCAGAGGTGGAATCAGCGTCCTCCTGATCAGACGGGGTCGACTGGAGTCTCCTCTTTTTTGGAGGAGAGGGTCCAGGAGCAGGGCCAGGCGCAGGGCCAAGAGCAGGCCCAGGATCAGGAAGGGAGGCCAGTGAGGCCCTAATCTCCTGTTTCATCATAGACCGCAACTCGTCTATCAGGGACGGTTGTTCGGCCCTAATAATCTGGTCCGTACATTGCTGGCAAAGCTTTTTATCCCATACTGCAGGGAGCTTCTTTATACAGATAGGACATTTTTTAATTTTTTCCATTCTGTCAGGTCTATCAGGCTTATCGGACTTGTCAGCTTTTTCTGACTTCTCAGGCTTCTCTGACTTGTCATTTCTGTCAGTTTTCTTGGTGGCCTTGTCCTCCTAGAAAACACAGACCAGAGAGCCATAAATCCTCTGACTGAGACCTATGTCCGAGGGACCATTCCCCTCCATACTTACAGTAGCAGGGGGCACACTGAGTTCTGCAGATGTAGCTGCAGCGGAAGACATGACAGGGAGCACGGTTGCTTACCATGATCTGACGTCTTCACGGCAGCCCTTATGCAAAAGGGCCTGCCCCCCCAGTGACGGTAAACTTTCCCCGCCTCCCTCATCCGGTCCTGGACAGGCCGTGTCACCGTCGGCGTGTCCTCCACGCTGCCTCCGCAAACCGGAAGCGCTCGACCGGAAGCCGCAAGACCGGAAGTCCCGCCCCCGGGAACACTTCCGGATCGCTCCGGCAGCGTGCATGCAGGAAGCGGCCGGCGGCTCAGGGAGGACGCCGGCCGGGGAGCTCAACAGCCTGCATCACCCCTAAGGAGGCTCCGGAAGGCTGGAGCAGCGGTCCCCCACAGCGTGAGGGAACAGCAAGGGAGGAGCGGTGAAGACCCGACCGATGCTGTCAGGCTAAAGGTAACAGGGGAAGAAAGAAAAAAAAAATAAAAAATATTATACTGTAGTTCGCCGGCCACCACAGCATAGGAGAAAAATAAAAACCTCTCCATGCCCCATGGGGACAGGAAAGACACTGGCTGTGGGAGGTGGGAGGGTCCTTTTAAACCTCTTGAACTTCCTGTCCCAATTAGGGCGTGGAGAGACAACCTCCTATGCTGTCGTGGAAGGGACTAGAGAAAGTTCCCTCCCTGATTGGGATAACACGCCACAGGGTAGTGGCGTAGGATTAACATCCCTGGTATATAGAGATTCTTATTTTTCTGCATTTACCTCTAGTTTATTTGACCAAGTATAAGGGTCACGTTACGACCCTACAGGCAAGAGGTGCTTTGACCTTTTTGCCTACGGTACTCTCTCTTTGTTTGTAGTTTCCTTCATATACATAATTCTTCTACCCCCCCCCTCTTTTTTTTTTTTCTCTCCTAACCTTTTCTATTCTCTCCACCCACACCTCTCTTCCCATCCCCATCCTCTGACCCTACTTCCCGATTCATCCTCCTCAGAATGACGCAGATTACCTTTGGCTCATTGAATGTGAGGGGCCTCAATGTCCCGCAAAAACGGTCTCAGGTATTCTTTGACATGCATAAGAAACGAGGCCATATATTATTGATTCAGGAAACACATTTCAAAACTGGTCACCTCCCTAACTTTAAAGACAGATATTACACCAAATGGGTCCATAGCACCAACCCAGAGTCAAAATCAAAAGGGGTGTCTATAGGCATCCATAAAGCCCTGGTGCACACGGTTCTGGACACGAGAGTGGACACTGAGGAAAGATTCATTTTTCTGAAAATTAATGTTAATTTATCTATCTTTACCATTGTCAATTGGTATTTACCAAACAGAGATCCGGCGACGTCCTGCTCCTCTCTCCTGTCATCATTGGATGAATTCGCAGAAGGGACCGTGATCGTGGGTGGCGATTTAAACTTCACTTTGGACCCTAAGGTAGATACAACTTCGGGACACAATTTTCTCTCTCTCAGAAAGCTAACAAAAGTTAAACGCTCAATACAAGAGCTTCGATTGGTAGATGTGTGGAGAACGTTAGACCCAGTGGAGTGTGACTACACCTACTTCTCCCCGGCTCACTCCTCGTACAGCCGCATAGACCTGTTTCTTGTGAGCCAAAAGGCTCTGACCTGGCAGATACAGGCCTCTATAGGCAGTATATCCTGGTCTGACCACGCTCCTATATTCCTGAGCCTCACTATCCCAGATGGGGCAGGGAGGCCGTGGGATTGGCGGCTGAACGATAGTCTGCTTGGGGATCAGGGGTGCATGAAGGATCTACAGAACACGATTGATGAATTTTTAGAAATACACTCAGAAGACCCAACAGTCCTTCCCGTGGAGTGGGAGGCACTTAAATGTGTGTTGAGAGGGGTTTTGATCAAACATGAGGCTAGGCTTAAGAGAGAGAGCCCAAACCATTTTGTCCCTACTTCAGAATATTTCAGATCTGGAAAGGGCCCATAAGAAGACATTATCACCTTTGACACTGGCGGAGCTAGTCAAAAATAGAGAGGAGCTTAAATCGATTCTCGACCGACAGTATGAGCGACATAGGACTAGAATAAAAAGATTCCTCTATGAGTATGCAGATAAATGTGGTAGACCACTAGCTAGGATTTTACACCCTAGGGGAGACCCCAGCCACATTCCCATGATTAACCCCTTCACGACCTTGGACGGATCTATCCGTCCAGGATCGTGTCGGGTTAAGCCCCGCCCCCTGCCGCGGGCAGGCGGCGTGGATCGGCACACATATCAGCTGTTTTCAACAGCTGACATGTGTGCCTACTAGCCGCGGGTGGAATCGCTTCCACCCGCGGCCATTAACCCCTTAAATCTTGCTGCCAAAGTCTGGCAGCAAGATTTAAATGCGCGCGGCCATGTTTGTTACTCACCGCCGCCCCCACCGGAAGTCACGTGTGTTATCACGTGACTATCGGTGGTTGCCATCGTAGCACAGGGTCATGTGATGACGCCTGCTGCTATGATGTTTCACTTTCATTTTCCCTCGGCCGAGAGCAGAGGGAAAACCAAAGTGACTGAATCTGCTGATTACAGCTGTATAGCTGTGATCAGCAGATAGCGATCAGCAATCGGATTGCTGATCGCTATAGCCCCCTAGGGGGACTAGTAAAATAAAAAAAAAGTAAAAAACAAAGTTTTAAAAAATAAAAAAAAACAAAAAACCTAAAAGTTCAAATCAACCCCCTTTCCCCCCATTGAAAATTAAAGGGTTAAAAAATAAATAAATATACACATATTTGGTATCGCCGCGTTCAGAAATGCCCGATCTATCAAAATATAAAATCAATTAATCTGATTGGTAAACGGCGTAGTCGCAAAAAAATTCCAAACGCCAAAATTACGTTTTTTGGTCGCCGCAAGTTTTACGCAAAATGCAATAACAGGCGATCAAAACGTAGCATCTGCGCAAAAATTGTACCATTATAAACGTCAGCTCGAGACGCAAAAAATAAGCCATCACTGAGCCATAGATCCTTAAAAATAAGAACGCTACGTGTTTCGGAAAATGGCGCAAAACGTGCGCCACTTTTATTGGACAAACTTGTGAATTTTTTTTAACCCCTTAGATACAAGTAAACCTATACATGTTTGGTGTCTACAAACTCGCACCGACCTGAGGCATCACATAGATACCTCAGTTTTACCATATAGTGAACACAGTGAATAAAATATCCCAAAAACTATTGTAAGATCACACTTTTTTTGCAATTTTTCCGCACTTGGAATTTTTTTGCCGTTTTCCAGTACACTATATGGTAAAACTTATGGTTTCATTTAAAAGTACAACTCGTCCCGCAAAAAACAAGCCCTCATATGGCAAGATTGATGGAAAAATAAAAATGTTACGCCTCACGGAAGAAGGGGAGCAAAAAACAAAAACGCAAAAACGGAAAGTGCCCGGGGGCTGAAGGGGTTAAACAAGCAGACGGCTCTTCGACTCAGAACCCAACTCTCTTCGCGGAACAGTTCCAAAAGTATTATAGAGACCTATATAACATAAAGGGCAAATTTGGAGACATGTCACATGACGCATTAGAAAATAAAATAAACGACTACGTATCCAGAACGGCCCTACCGGTTATACCCAGCGCTGAGGTTGAAACTTTAGAGACGGACTTTACAGAAGCAGAAGTGGCATCTATCATTAAAGAATCTCCCTCAGGCAAAAGTCCGGGTCCAGATGGGTTCACCCCTAAATTTTATAAAATATTCCAAACTCAGCTATCCCCGTTCTTGACTAAAGTATTTAATTCCATCTCAGAAAATTCCCAATGGGTGGCGCAATCTCTCGAAGCCCATATATGTGTTATCCCCAAACCGGGGAAGGATCACATGTTAGTTACAAATTACAGACCCATTTCACTGATCAATCTAGACCTAAAACTTTTTTCCAAAGCCTTAGCCAACAGACTTGCTCCTTCCTTGCCCGGGATAATACACACAGATCAAGTGGGGTTCGTACAAGGTCGGGAGGCGCGTGACAATACCAACAAACTGTTCCTCCTGATGACCCGGTCGAGGGCTCATTCTCTTCCCATGTGTTTACTCTCAGTGGATGCGGAGAAGGCCTTTGACCGGGTCAGTTGGAATTTCATGATGGCCGCTCTAAAGCAGGTGGGTTTGGGCAAAAATGTTTTAGATAGGATTGTGTCCCTTTATTCGAGACCCTCAGCAAAAGTTAGGACGGATGGGTTTCTGTCGTCATCGTTTCAGGTCCACAATGGAACAAGGCAAGGATGTCCATTGTCACCTCTGCTCTACGTCATTGTCATGGAGCATCTCGCGGTTGCCATAAGAAATAATGCTAGTATCCATGGGATAGAGGCCGGGGGAGGGAATCGCAAGTTAGCTTTATTTGCTGACGACCTACTCATGTTTATTTCCCAGCCACACATATGCTTCCCGTCTTTGCTCAAAGAGTTCGAGGAGTTTGGTAACTTAAGTAATTTTAAAGTGAACTTCTCTAAATCAGAGGCTATGAATGTGACCCTGTCGGCGGAAGATCTAGCCCGTACAACCCAAAATTTTCCCTTTAAGTGGCAACCGTCAGCTATAAAATATCTGGGGGTAGTTGTACCTCGGGATCCAACAAAAATTATGCATCATAATTTTCTACCCCTGTTAGAGAGGACAATTAGGGATTTAAAGAAGTACGACAAAAAAAGACTATCGTGGTTTGGGCGTATCAACGCTATTAAAATGGATGTTCTTCCTAGGTTTCTTTTCTTGTTCCAAACGGTACCTATTCAGCTGCCGGAGAGTTACTTTTCCAAAATTCGGACGGCTTTGTCAAGGTTCGTTTGGGGGAATAGGAGACCTCGGACAAGCATAAAAACTCTTACCAGACACAAAAATAATGGAGGGGCAGGGCTCCCAAATTTCCAGTTATACTACAAGGCAACTATTCTAACGAGGATAATGGATTGGCACTTCCATAGGAACTCGAAACAATGGGTCGCGATCGAACAGGACGGATTGGGAGTCCCTTTGCACTTCCTCTCATGGATGGGAAAGGGGAGTAGGTCACAGATAGAGAAGGGAATGGAGTTTATTTGGACAGTGATGGGGACGTGGGATGGTGAGGTTAAGAGGGGTTCTCTCTCACAGGGGAGGGGTCCACTTACCCCCCTCTTTGGCAACCAGGAGTTCCCTCCGGGGATTCATTCCAATAAATTTCTGGGATATGCTCGGGTGGAGGAAACTCGTTTTTTTCATGTGCTCCAGGGAAATACCCTGCCCCCTTATGCATCTCTACGGGCCACAGGGAGAGAGGTTTCCTGGATAGAATATATGCAGCTGAAATCGTTTCTATCCAACCAGGACAGGGAGAGGAAGTTGAGGACCCCCCCTACTCCATTTGAGAAATTGTTCTTGCAGGGTTCGTCACCTGGGCATGTTATCTCTCTTATTTATAAAATGCTGAACCAGAGAGACATGTCGGACAAACCCAACTTTGTCTATAGATGGGGAGAGGAACTGGGAGAGGACATTTCGGAGGACAGATGGAGCAGGGCGTTTCTGTGGACCCACAAACTTTCTCTGGCTTGTGCCGCCCAAGAGAAAAACTATAAAATTCTCACAAGGTGGTACCAATACCCGACCAAATTGCATGCTATCTTTCCCTCAGTGTCCGACATGTGCTGGAGATGTGGTACAGAAAAAGGGTCTATGTTACATATATGGTGGAGCTGTGCTAAATTGCAACCATTCTGGGACTCCGTGTTTTCTCTGTATAAAAAGATGAGTGGGGGTGAGGTGGAGAGATCTCCCCAGGTGGCCCTCCTCTCTATCTTCCCAGGTTCATTCAAGTCACAAAAGAGGGACCTGCTGCGATTTTGTTTAGCGGCAGCCCGTATAATTATTCCCAGATACTGGAAACAGACTAGATGCCCCACGTTAGCTGACTGGGTAGAGGAGATGGCAAACCTCCAGAGAATGGAGGAACTCACAGCTGAACTTAATGGGCTCACGGAAAAATGTATCACAGTGTGGGAACCGTGGATTACGTTCATGGAGTCTCCTGAGTTCACGGTGAGTCTGGCAGGTTATTTGGGATGAGAAATGGTGACAAACCTTGTCTTCCCCTCTCCCCACACACTTTTTTCCCCCACCCCCTCTTTACCCTACTTTCTTCACTCTATTTGATTCCTTCTTTTCTAAGCTTATATCTGTTCTTTTTTTTTTTCTAGTTTTCTACTTTTTCTTAAATGTTTATTCAATAACTTAAAAGGGGATTGTTTTATGCTGAGAGTAGTCTTGTCAATTATCAGGAAGACATGTTTAGCTGGAACTCTGATTTCTAGTGTATGGTTTGTCATGGAGTGTTAGCATAAGGATAGCTTATAGAGTTCCAATGAAATCTAAAATGTGATGTTATTTTTGTCATTCCGAAACTGAGAGATCACTGTTTATGTTTTATAATCTTTATAAATGTTCAAGATGTATGCTTGATTTATAAACTTAATAATAAAACAGATTTGAAATAAAATGCACTGGGAATTTTGGCCATGTAAACAAAGCTGTAGCCAAACAAGCAACCAGAATCTACAGCAAGGTAGCCTGTCCCTTAGTATCCACCTGAGAATTCTTCAGGCCGGGGCCACACAGGGGACTACCGCGATCCTCGCAGGGCACTTGGCTAACGCTGGCAGCACAGCAGGAGCAGAGTGTCATGCGAGTGTCACTGCGACTGAGGTCCGCTCATGTGAGCGGACCTCAGCTGTGGGGGGGTGGCGCTGAGAAGGGGAGGGATCTCCCTCTCTCCTTCGTAGCCAGCTATTGCCATTCTCGACCTGCACTCGCGGTACACTGGTGTACTGCAAGTGCAGTGCGATTTTTCTCTTGCCGCATAGACTTTAATGGGTGTGAGAGAAAACAGGATCGCATTACAGTCGCAGCATGCTGAGATTGTTTTCTCGGTCCAATTAGGGCTGAGAAAATAAATCGCTCATGGGTGCTGACACATACGTTTTATCGTATTGCACTCGCTCAGATTTTCATGCCGTGTGTCTTAGCACATTCCTATCACTGGACTAAGGCCTAATTATGAGAGAGAGAAAGAAAAAAAAAAAAGCCACAGGTTGTTTATAACCTTTATTAAAATTAAGGTTTTGCTAATTTACGGAATCTGGCCAACGCTGTCAACGTAATAAGCTGGCGGAAAAGTGGAACTTCTTCCTGCTATCTATGGTCATTAAATTATCTAGTGAATATTGTCAATGTTAAATGCCGCAGGTCAACACTTAAGGTATAGTATCACTAACACTAAAATGCAGATGACATCCATTAAAATAAGCAAAAGCAATCCAGCAAAATAAAAAATGCTTTTTCTTATTCACCATGCACCTGTACATTGGTTTTAATTACTTTTTTTTCGCTGTGAAATAAATGGAGCAGCTGTTTATTTCCATACTGCCATATTACCCCAAAATTTAGTGTTTCCAGGCAGAACAATTTTGTCTAAATGCTGTTCATTAATCCCAATTAACAGTCTTAACAGAACAATAACTGCAGTTCTGCTGAAAAAGTCTGATCTTCCCAGTTTTGTATTTGTAACTTCTACTGCTACTGAGAGCTTTCTGTAATACATATGGCAGGGCATTAAGAAAGGTTATCAACATCACCGATTTAAGGGAAAGCCATCAACTTGCATATACAATTTCAATTGTATACGGCAGGAGCTGAGCAGATCAACAGGAACTTTTCAGTATCATTTTTATGCAACTTTGTCCTTTATACTTTGGAGTGCAGAAAATATGCCTTAGAGATCCATCCCTGTATGACCGCTATCTTAGTATACAAATCAATGAAATTAGACTCATAAGCATACATAGGACCAGTGGTGGCATCTGATAGGTTTCTTTTAAAAATTGAGATACAGTGGTGCTTTCTGAACCCTTCAGAATTTTCCAATGTTTTTGCAGAAATTAGACCTAAAGCTATAATGGATGGATACACAAGTCCTAAAAGTGGATAAAAAAGAACAAAAACAAATGAGTTACAACAGTTAGACTTTACATCATTTTCAATAACACATTTGGTAGTAACAAAAAATTAGGTGAACATGTAGGATTAACAGATAATTTGTGTTGACTGAAAACAGACACTAATTTCACCTTCAATTAGCTCTAAGTGAGTGACCTGTTTTATTTAAGGAACAGAGATCTATCACAACACATTGTAGAAGTGCATCATGGCACAAGCAAAAGAGATTTGAGGGCCTCAGAAGAGTTGTTAATGCGCCTCAAGGTAGTAAAAAAACGTACAAAACCACATCTCTAAGCATTTGTACTCAACTGACTGAGAGATTGTGTATGAAGGGAGGAAATTCAAGATCATTATTAGTGTTTCCCAGACTTGTTGACCACCATAAACCTCACTCCAAGAAAGGAACTCAAGGTAAACTTTAAGCAACTTAAGGTCTCTCATATTAACTAAATATCAAATGTTCATAAGTCCACCAATTGAGAGGACTTTAAACCATAAAAGTTGTACATAACATTTTTTGAAAAGAAAAAAAAGAAAAAAAAAAAAATCACAGCTCTCCAAAAAGAACATTGCTAACAATCTAAAGTTTGCAAAAGGTAAACTATACTATCCTAAAGGCTATTTAAACAATGTTTTATGGACGAATGAGACCAAAATAGAGGTTTTTTTTATTTCACTGAGCATTGTTTGGAGAAACAAAAACACTGCATTATTTCCCCTTCACACGCGCGTATAACACACAGATATGACAAATAATACTGGAGTCATCAGTGTTAATCAGTATACCATCAATGTGTCATACGATACATGTGTCATCCGGATTTTTCTGGTATGGCTAAAGAAATAAAGATATTACAAAGCTTCTCCAATACTTTCAATGTTAAACAAGTACACCACACAGATGCTGTCTGTGTGCTATATGTGTTTTTGATTGACCAATGGATTTGCATTGACCTTTATCACCCGTGCTGCTGGAAGAAAAAAAATGAACATGACTGCGTGTATCTGAAGAAAATAAAAAAAACGTATGCCACATATACCAGAAATGTGGACATGAGGAGGAGACCTTCGGCCCTTAAGCCAGTGCTATACAGGCACTATCAGGCTACATACCATTAGTGGTCAGCTCGGATGTTTAGGCTTTCAAATCCAAGATATTAAACTTTAAAAAATTATCAGCTTTTTGATTGGCATTTGCAACAGAGCAGATAATCTCTTTGTGTGTATTCATATGGATTCCCGCCCCCCTGCCTGTTCCTCCCTCTCTCTATTTTCCAAGTATGTGTAATTGACGGAGAAGATAAATACGGGTATAAGCTGCGCTATAACCACATAATCCAGCAGATTTAATTAAATCCCTTTTTATTTTCACAGGTCAACGCTTTTCAGAGATATATCCATCTCCTTCATAAGGACAAAGTTATGTCCTGATGAAGGCGATGGATATACCTCTGAAACACGTTGACCTGTGAAAATAAAAAAGGGATGTAATCAAATCATCTAGATTATGTGGTTTTAGTGCGGCTTATACCCGTATTTCTCTTCTCCGTCCATTTCACTCCTACACTTTGGGGCCGCTGCTGACCACCACATATACAGTGCTATGCAGAAGTTTGAGCACCACTGGTCAAAATTACTGTTATTGTGAACAGTTAATCAAGTTGAAAATGAAATGATCTCTAAAAGGCATAAAGTTAAAGATGACACATTTCCTTTATATTTTAGGTAAGAATGAGAAAAAAAAAATTAATCTTTAACATTTTAAAAACTACAAAAATGAAAATGGGCCAATGCAAAAGTTTGAACACCCTTGGAGATTTGTGTGCTCTGATAACTTTGACTATCATTTCAGACCTTAATTAGCCTGTTAGGTTTGTGGCTTGTTCATTATCATAGTTAGGAAAGGGCAGGTGATGCAGATTTCACAGCTTTATAAAAACCCAGCTTCCTCTAACCTTGTGCAAATAAAACAACAGCCATGGCTTTTTCAAATCGGCTGCCTAGCGCTCTGAAAATCAAAATGATGAAGACCCACAAAGCAGAAGAAAGATAGAATAGCAAAGTGTGTTTTCAAGTTGCCCTTTCCTCAGTTCGAAAAGTAATTCAGAAATGGCACTTACAGAAATAGTGGAGGTCAGGATAAGGTCTGGAAAACCAAGCAAAATTTCTGGGAGAGCTGCTCATCGGATTGCTAGAGTGGCAAATCAGAACCTTCACTTCACTGCAAAAGTCCTTCAGGAAGATTTAGCTGACTCTGGAGTTGTGGAACATTGTTCTACTGTTCAGAAACACCTACAGAAAAATGGCCTTCAGGGAAGAGTCATCTGAAGAAAACCTCTCCTGCGTCCTAACCATAAAATTTAGCATCAGAAGTATGCAAAACATCTAAACAAGACTGATGTATTTTGGAAACAAGTCGTGTTAACCGATTAGGTTAAAATAGAACTCCTTTGCCACAATGATCAAACCAAATGTTTGGTGAAAAAAAAGGAGACAGAATGTCATGACAAGAACATCTCGCCAACCATTAAGCATGGGGGTGAATTAATCATGCTTTGGGTTGTGTTCTATCCAATGGCACTGGGAACATTTCACGGGTAGAGGGAAGAATGGATTCAATTAAAGTTTAACAAATTCTTCAAGCAAACATAACACCATCTGTAAAATAGCTGAAGTTAAAAAGAGTATGACTTCTACAAATGGATAAGGATCCTAAACACAATTCAAAATCCACATTAGCCTATGTCAAAAGGTACAAGCTGAAGGTTTTACAATGGCCCTCACAGTCCCCTGATCTGAACAGCATTGAAAATCTGTGGCTAGACCGCAAAAGAGCAGTGCATGCAAGAGGACACAGGAATCTTACAGAACAAGTAGACTTTTCCAAGGAAGAATGGATGAAAATCCCTCAAACAAGAATTGAAAGACTCTTGGCTGGCTACAAAAAACATTTACAAGCTTTGATATTTGCCAAAGGGGGTGCTGCAGGGTACTAACCATGCAGGGTACCCAATATTTTGCATTGGCCAACTTTATTTTTTGTTGTGAGTTTAAAAATGTAATATATACCGTATTTTTTGAACTATAAGACGCACCGGACTATAAGACGCACCCTTATTTTAGAGGAGGAAAAAATAGAAAAAAAATAAAATTAAAGTAAAAGAATGTGGTTATGACACACTGTTATTTTACTGCTGACAGTGTTACTGAGGTAATAATATCCCCAAATTCTGTCCTCATATCCTCCATTCTGGGTACCTTCCAGGTATATATGGCCCCCATCGTGGAATATGTATGTTCCCCATTATTAAATGTGTGATCCTCCAATCTGGTGTGTGTGTGTATAGTTATATTGTGTGCGTGTATATATATATATATATAGTTATAGTGTGTGTGTGTATATAGTTATAGTGTGTAGTTATATAGTGTGTGTGTATATATATATATATATATATATATATATATATATATATATATATATATATATATATATATATATATATATATATATATATATATATATATATATATATATATATATATATGATCCAACCCCATCCAGGTGTACAGTAATGCCCTTATTGCCTTACTTTTACTGATGTGACACATTGCTCACCATGCTTCAGTTTTTGGTCCTGGCTTTACAAACAAAGTCTCCCATATCTGAAGAGGACCTGCAGTGATGTAATGAAGAGGCGGGCACTGTGCTGTTCTGTGCTGCTCTGGCCCACCCCTCTGCATTACATCACTGCAGGTCCTTGTCAGCTACGGGAGACTGAGCAGAGGCAGCAGGAGCAAAGTGAAAGTAATTTGAGCCCTCAGCACAGAGACTGCGGCTGTGCTGTGACGGTATGCATTGCTCTGGCCCAGACACTGCAGTGATGTGCAGTTCCCCCGGGCCAGACATAACTGCAGCGGCCCCCTGCTCCTGCCTCCTAAATAGCGGACATACACAGTCTCCCCAGCGGCTGCAGGAAGCCGGTGTCTGGAGCTCCCACGTGTGACCGCTGTTTACATTAAACTATTGATTAGCTGCTCCTCACCCCCGCTGACTGCAGAGAGGTGGGCGGGGAGCAGCTAATGAATATTCGTTTACTTTAAGCAGCGGGCACACGTGGTTTCTCCAGCGCCGACTTCCTGCAGCAGTGACCCTACCTGACTCCTGTGATCCCACTGCATAGCGCTAACTCCCCACAGCTCACTACCCTGCAGCTTCAGATCATAAGACGCACCCCACACTTTCCTCCCAAATTTGGAGGAAAAAAAGTGTGTCTTATGGTCCGAAAAATACGGTATATAATATATATTTTGTCTAAAATGCAGAGGATATGCATTATCCTTAACTGTATGGCTTTTACAGTTAATTTCATCTTCAACTTGCTTAATTGTTCACAATATCAGTAAACTTGACCAGGGGTGCTCAAACTTTTGCATGCCACTGTACATGTGCAGTAAGGGGTTGTGACTGGCACAACTCCATCAGGTGAGTGCATTGTTTAGCACTAGATCTAATTCCCATACCGGGTAAGACCCTATTTTGCGCTCTCTTTTTCCACAGTTTTATTATGTTCTCTATGTATCATACTTGCCAAACAATTCACTTTGTTAAAAGACTTGTATGAGGTAATACCTATGTGACCTGGTATCCAGCTTTGTTGGCTGAGGCTCTGCCCCTTCTGGTCACATGGGTATGACTTCACACAAGTCCTTCAACAAATTGAATCGTTTGTATAATACTTACCATAGAGAACAGAGAGAGGGAGGAACAACAGACAGGGGGGCGGGAATCCATATGAATACCCACCCAGAGATTATCTGCTCTGTTGCAAATGCCAATCAAGGTGCTGATGATTTTTTAACGTTTACTTTCTTGGATTTGAAAGCCTAAACATCTGAGCTGACCACTAATGGTATGTAGATAAGCAGCCTGATAGGATTTTCGTATATAACCTAAAGCTAGTACTGATTGGTTCCCTTTAAGAGTTTTGGCCAAGTCAAAGTCCTGCCCTAACCCTATACAAATGTGGTGAAAGACCTAAATTGAGTAGTTCATGGGGGAAAACTCATCAACATAAACAGAGTTGAAGCTGTTTTGTAGGGAGAAATGCAGGACTAAATCAACAATTACTGGAAATGTTTAGATGCAGAAGAGTGTGGACACCAGAATTTGGAAGCATGAGGTTCACATTCTTTTGCCCCTACATACACCTTATAGTGGATTAAATATCTATTTTGACTCATGTTTGATTTTTCTTTATCTACTCTGTAAACCTTTCAAAGTCCTTAAATTTGCACACATTTTAGGAGGTTCGTAAGAGGAGATGCAAGACATCATTAAGCCTTTTTAATGCATTGCCACACAATGGCTGAGCCTTCCGGTGTTCTCTATGAGAGCCACTTGCCAGACTCTTCTGACAGCATCTTATCTCCCCACCAAACAGAAGGCGAAGGCCTTGAAATCCCAATGGTTGGATTATTCTCTCCACTGACATTTAATCTGTGTATAGGGCACTGTGCCGATGAGGTAGCACCTGAATTAGCACTCTTGTCTATGTGAGTTCAGCCTTTTATGTTGCTGTGTATTTACCCAAGGGAAGGATGAATGTGACTTAATGTTCACTTGGGTCCAAGGGCTCTGGAAAAAATGTTGTCATGCCCCTTAAGGCTTGGTTGACAGTACTGAATGGGTGTAGTAGATGTGGAAAGAATAGGTGTAAGGGTGATACAGCGAACAAGTGGAAGCAGCTGAATATGTGATGATCTGTCTGCTGTCACACCTCAACCCAGCACGTCTGTCATACCACTATAGTAGAGTGGCTACAGCCTTTAGATCTGGTGATGGTAAAAAATTCACCTCAAATTTCTAGCTAGTGGTTAATAATCCACAAACGTGTACAAGATCCTCATCTCTCAGTCCTCTCGTATATCTCTCCAATGATTCTGATGGACAACAAGCACAGATGAAGCAGGCCGGTGATTTCAACTGCATAAAGCAGCTACAGCCATTTTTCTGCTGATATTCATGTCTAATTTAGTAGTCTATTTTCTTTTTTTGTTACATTATGTATAAAAGTATCAGACAGCATTAATACTAAGCTATACATACGTAATGTAGAAAGCTTTTTATACTGCTCTGAGACGCTCTCTCATAATGGGTAATGGCGTAGCTCTAGCACAATGCATTCTCCACTGCTGAGGTGCCCACTGGGGTGTTTAACACCACTTTGATGAGAATGCGCTTTTGCGCTAGTAAACATGCATTACCTGACAAAAGTCACCCACAGAAATGGCAATGTTCCACTGCTGATCTCCTGCAGTCAACCGCTGAGCAGCTGCAGCCTTCCTTCACATTTTGTCAGTTGGTCTCTTTCATTGGGATGAAGTGTGTAGGTCACAGCTTTTGTGACAATGCACTTGTACCAGATATTTAAGGAATCAGGCAAAAGAAATGGGAGGGGGACCAATACAGAGTTTTTTTTTTCTCGAACCATGGGCAGTTTTGAAAGTGGTAGACGACTCCTTTTTTAGTGATCCGTTCATGAACTGCATTGCTTAGAAGAGTCTATGTATTCACACATATAAGCGTGTAATGGTAGGCGCATTTACACAATGCAGGGGCCACCATACCTCCATACAGATTAGTACACCAGCCATATGATTGAAGTATGGAACCAACTAAACAGTTTACACTTCATGAAATGAATAGGACTTCCCGCAGAGCATTCACATTATAGGTTTTCCCAACTAGTTCTCCATCACCTCTCTGATGGATCCCTGCAGCTGTGATGTTTTACCATAGTGTCCCATGGCAATTATTGACCACCCAGATATAAAAACACCAGAGCAGCAGTCTTCCATCTATGCCAGTGATTCTCAACTCCAGTCCTCAAGACCCACCAACAGATCATGTTTTCAGGTTTTCCTCAATGTTAGACAGGGAATAATTCCATCACCTGTGCAACATTAAGGAAATCCTGAAAACCTGATTGAGGAAAACCTGAAAACATGATCTGTTGGTAGGTCTTGAGGACTGGAGTTGAGAAACACTGATCTATGCAATACAAAATGTTTAGTAGACTTATGCATACAAAACTATAGAAATGAAAAGGTAAAAATCACTCTCCGTAGTAGATCACATTACCATCCAACCACAATTTTCTGGCGCAATAATGGAAGAAAAAGAAATTGGAGATAAAAATTCCTTTGTTCCACAGCTTCTTTATTTATTTGCTCTTGTCTGCAAATAAGAGGATTGACCTAACACAGGTAAAGTTAAGCGTTTCTACGCTACTCTATTAACCCTTGTACACATCGTTGGTTGATTTGCTTTCACCATAGGTATAGACACACTGATACTGAACACAACTTCATTTTAGTGCTACAGCCTTACACCTACATAGGTTTTTAGATCTTCAGCTACATATTGTTGCCAGTTACATCATATACACATACAGGAAAAATACAAGACTTCATTGATTTTCACAATATTTAATTTGTACACTAATGTAACTATATGCAACTTCTGAAGACAATCGAGGGTACAAGAAAGGTTCAGAGCACGCTAATAGTTTGGTCCGATATTATCGTATGTAGTGCTTAATTTCTCCTTCCCATTTAGAGAACAAGGAAACATGACGGACGTCACATGCACACACTCACTTGTGAACAAGTTTAGAAACAGATTAACTGCTGTACACCCCGGGTTTCAACCATACATATCTAATAGGGTTATTATAATACATCTATATGCAGCATTATCTGTCAACTCAGCCATTCAGAAGTCAGCACCGTATATACATATGTATATATTAACAGTTGGAAACAGCAGATGCATGGGGAGAATTAAAAAGTGCCATTCCAAGGCTGCACATAAAAATAATATAACATATTTACAAAGCTTGGAAAGTCCGCTGCAAAATAAATTATTGCCAATGCCCTTTAGGAACAAAAAAAATATGGCCGTTTTATACATTACAGTAAAATTTATCAATTTATATAATGATATCTCTCTCTATTCATTTACAACATATCCAGGCTTGAGGGCTCCTCAGCCAAACCTTTTCTATGGCTTTACCATGTTATAGGGTAATAAATAAATAAGCATGCTAAAATGTGTGGATCCATTTGGTCATGAAGCTATGCGGCTGATACTAACTGTACACGTGTCAGCTTAGGTGAGGAGTAAAAGAATTCAGGAAAGATTCAGGAGAGATGACGGGACCAGTGTTTGACTACATAATTCCTGTCCATGTACAAGGTCTTTGGTTGTCTGTTCACGGAGCATAGGGACCAATGTATTACACTAACTCAGTCTATTCGCTCATACAACTCAAGCAACTTACCTTTCTTAAAAAAAAAAAAACCACAAAAAACAAAAAAAGAATTGTATTTTCCTCAAAGTGGACTCTAAACAAGACACTGTAAAGGCAGCCATTTCATGGCTTTAAACACTATATATTAGAATGCACGGCAAAAAAAGTGCCAAATTTGCCAAACTTTAGTTGCATTCTACAAGTAAGGCTATGTTCACACATCAACTTAAAATCCGATGTGTAGTTCCACGGCAGCACCCCAATGCTGACCCTCAGTGAATTTGCCATTGTGTGCGGAGTACAAAGGATAAGCCCGATTGGCATTCCATCTAAAATAAGTAATATTGTACTTATTTACACTGTGGATTTTTCTCCGCAGCGTAGACAAAAATCTGCACTGAGATTTTTTCATTGCATGTAAACTAGGTTGCAATAACGCCTTTCACATGTGTGGTCTGTATTTTGTGAACAGAGCCAAAAGCACACTTATAGGACAGTTTCACACAACCAACATTTCCATACCGAATACATACTGTGATGTACGGACCAATTGCAGGGCTCCTGACTAGAGCTCAATATGAAGCTGCTGTGTTCACGACAGTAGACCAGCAGTCGATAGAGAAATAGTTATCCATTCTGGCACTGTGAATGTCAGTCATGTGAATCTCATCTTAGTATGATCCCATTAAATATTTCACTCCGCTTATTCGCGCAAATCTTGGAAAAAAGTCTTTAATGATGCAAGTGGATCAATAACTAGTGCAAAGGGAAAATATATATTTTTTTTAAAAAAGAATTGTGTCATTAAGACAATCCCTGACTTTGTCCCCCTTTAGAGCATGTGCACATTAGAGTGGGGTCTTCGGCATGTGACCCCTTCTACCCAGGTGGTTTCTGTTCTGGTGGATTTGAGATGGCCATTGATCTGCCATGTAATGCTAAATTTTGTCTGCAGCGTCCTTTACAAGGAAAATGTCTGCCTCTGTTTGCCAGGGTTGTCAAGACCAGAACTTGGGGCAATCATTCTGAAAGAGACCGAATCAAATGAGACTTTTTATGGTTTAAAAGTACAAAGTATTTTTATCTAAGTAACTGTCCACCCTTGAACGCCATGAATTTAAGTGGGTCCAAAATTATGTTCAAAATATAGTTTTGCATTAAAAAAAAAAAAACAGACGAGTATAGTAAGTTGTTCAAGATCCTTTGCTCAATCATTTCCTGTTAACTTTTGGAACGTTAAGCTTCTATCAGATTTGCTATTCCCACAAACTACTATCACTTTTTTTAGGAACGCTACGATTATCTTCTACTACAAAATAGATTTGTTGACGTTTGGGGGTTATTTCAGATTAGGAGTTATTGTAGCAGATATTAGGCATGTTTACAGTAAATACTTTAGAAGTAGATTTTTTTTCATACAAAACAGAAATAAATCATTTGTACAATACATTAAATTTTTGCTATTTTTGTTCTAATTCCATCTTCTTTTGAAAAAAACATTAGCGGTAGTTAGAGACTTTATATAGTACAGGACCCTTACATAACAATAAAAGTACTGAGGGAGTCAGGAACCTACGTAACTACCTAAACAGCCACAAAGCAGTGATTCATCCTATATCAGAACAGTTTCGTTGAATCTAGTACACACAAAATTTCTTATACCTGTACTAATGAGAGTCACAGGACAGGAGGGAAGAAATCAGGATTGTCTTCATTTGTGTAAAACTAAAGTTGAAAGTTTTTGGGGACAATACTTAATATTCAAGGCTGGGTCAAAGTAGATTCTGATACTAGTAAGACAAAAAAAAAAAAAAGGGAGGGACCTGACATGTTGGACACTATATTTCAGTGCAAGCCTTGGAATATATGAAACCACCCCGCAGGAGGATTCTATAACGAAACATTATTGCTTTGGTTCTCTTTCAGACACACAAAATAGTACGCCACAATCACAATAGTAAGGACTGGAATTATGCGAAAAATAAGGAAATCTCAAAAAAGGTCTCCTTAGCTTAAGTGCTGAAAATGAGATTTGTAAGTGTTCCTTACAAAGTACGTTTGAAGGTCACACTCAAAGTGATTTTCGTTTTGTTTTCGTTAAAACAATTGAAATTTACACAGTAAAAATATTCAAGATGAGCTACCGAAAAATGTCAGCGAGCAGCCTGCATGGAAATACAACGTGCTGCTGATCTACCTGGCAAAAAAAACATAAAACCGTAATAAATAACTGCCCACAAAGCCCACTTAAAAAAAAAAAAATATATATATATACATAAGACGACAAAATGGCATAGACAAAAACAGTAAATGTCCTCAGCCTTGAAAAATGGTGCCACACTGCTACATCAAGCGACTGTTAAATAACATGGCAACAGCTGGCCTGACCAGCGGTACATAGCAGACTCTCCTTGGGATTCCGTTGGATATTCACAGATATTGTTTTTTCGCAAAGAGGTAGCTGTAAAACATTGTTCTTAAAGTTCTTGCTCTTCAGAAGTTTTAGTTCATTAGAAGCGTCTGACATTTGGTCAGTGAAGAATTTTATACTGCCAGTAGATGCACTTTTACTGGCAGTGCCGTTGGAGCTAATGCACATCTTCCAGCTGGACTTCTCCTGCACTTTGACACTTGAGAATGACAGATTTTGAGGGTCAATTATATACTTGGCCCCATTATGGAGTTGGGAGCTTAAACATAAACCCATGAGTTTCAGGCTTTCTACAAGTTCTCCTGCGCTTCTTGTGGACTGCTGCACTGAATTTCCAGAACCAGAGCAGTTACGGCTGTTCCCGGAGGAATTGTTGGTGTTACCGCCAGAAGTATTGGATGGACTGCCGCCTCCTTTGCTATCACTTGGACTTGTTTTGTCAACACCTGTACTTCCATTGCTTGGTTTACTTTGTCCTCCCCCGTCACCTTGATTTCCCGGTGGACCTTCACTGCTATCTCTTCTGTGCCAAGAATAGGTGAAGCCACTATCTTTATCCAGCCGCCTCCTGCTCTCAGAGTCATCATCACTTGTTTCTGAGCTGCTGCAGCTCGATCCTCGCCCTTGGCTTTTCCTTCTGTGGTATCTTTTATGCACAGTACCAGGTGAAGCTATGTTCATTTTTAATCTACTAAGTTTAGGAGGCAGGTTTTCATCCATATCAAATTCATCATCAGACTCTCCTTCTTCAAAGATCTGATTGAGCACGGGGGCACTCTTCCTAGACGTTAGTCGATTTGTAACAGAGGGCTTACGTCGCAAAACAACTTGTGTGGAAACGGGGAGAGGCTTTTTATCTTCTTCGTCTTCCTCCTCATCTTCCTCAACTCGGAAAAGACATTTCCTACCACTTGTTGATGGATTCAGGGCCACAGCAGGCACTCCTGAAGTTGCCGGGCTTGAAAAATCTGGTACATCCTCCTTTTTCAGTGGCTCAACAAGGCTTTTATTTCTGTGACCATTCAGTACATTTTCTGCACTGCGTGCTGGTGTTGGTGGACCACTCACATGGGCTAATGGAGAGGCTGTCAAATCATCATCCAAGTCTTGCTGAACATCAATCTTTGTGGGCCATGATTGCCTAAGGAATAAATCAAAGTGTTAATACAAATACAGACACTACGCTACATAAAAGTGAAACAGTAAGTTATATATTCAATGAATGGGCTGTAAATTCTTGCCACTTAGTAGGTGAACAGAAATGGATTGGGTTTGCCAGGTGACAAAAAAAATTAAATTTACCAATTAGAGCTAGAATACATTAGCACAAGGCAGCATTATACGAAACCATTCTCAGTAAATGCATTTTGTGCCTTCCTTTCTGCTATTAGACACGTGCAAGAGCAGAGTTCTATTTGTGGCAGATTTATATTTGACTTTACTTGATTACAGTTCTCATTTAATGGACACAATAAGAACAATCCCAAGAGCCTGGCCAGTCTCTGCCCCTTGCTATGCCACTTCCAGTTGCTATGATACAAATAAGCACCACCGAACTGATAAGCTGCCACATATTTGCATTTTAAAGATTCAGAGTAAACACTAAAGAGAAATAAAACGACAGCTTAGACAGTAAAAATCTCCAGTCAAACATCATCATTCAGCCAGTTAGTTAGAACAAAGGTTACTCAAAATCGTAGACAATTACACAGAAAAATAACATGAATGTTGCCCATGGGATCCGGTCTGCTTTCAGAGCTGCTCATTCATTGATTGCAATAGGCAAAAACACCCGGGCCCACACAATCCGATCTTCTGTCTCCAACGCAGGAAAACCAGAACATAACTCATCAGTTACAACCTACTGATTTCAATGTTGAAGTGGTCAGTTTGCATCAGTTCACCTCTCGTGTAACCTTACCATTTTTTTGTTATTTTTCGCATTACATGGCAAATGGATTTAAATGGAAAGGGATTTTTTTTTGTATATTAAAAAATAAAAGTAAGTGTTGGCCTAGTAAGCATAACAGTGACCCTAAATCTGTATGCAGTTTGCTACCCTCTATAGTAGCCAAGAAGGATCAAAGGAATCGGACAATGGCTGTAGCTCCATCCTTTAGAGGCTTTTGTCAAAATAGTTTTTTATAGGGGTTTTCCCGCAAAGTTAAATTAGGGGCGTGCTAACATGCTTATTGCCCAACGCTTAACGGCAGTGACACGCTTACCTGTGTCCATTGCACTGCCTCAGAATGCTAGACTCCGGGTCAGTGGATCAGAAGTCCCCGGACTTTGTCATGCGCACAACACCAGTTTGAAGCTGGGACGCGTACACTCTGCTTCATAGTGCGCATGACCGGACGTCCGAAGAACTGATCACGGCACCGAGATGAAAACAAGCGTTGGCCGCAGTGACAGCAGAGAGGTGAGCGACCATGCCTATGATGCTGCACATTCATTAGCATTTTAACACTCCCACAGGGGCGTGCTTACATACTAAGTGGGCCGACTAGCCAAGGGAAGTAACGCCCTTGCAACTACCGTGTTTCCCCGAAAGTGGGACCCCCCCGAAAGTAAGACAGGGTGGGGGTTACGGGGGGGTCCTTCAATGTAAGGCCTCCCCCGAATGTAAGGCAGGGTTGGGGGGCCAGTGTGACATGTAAGGCCCTTACCTTTGGGCCGCCGCTGTCCCCCATTGGGTCCCCAGGCTCCAGAGGTGTCCTCAGGTGCAGCTGGGCGGGTCCAGCGCTCATGGGGTTAACTCGCCGTGTTAACCCCGCAATCCGCCCAGCTCATTGGCCGCCCCTGCTCCCCACGTCACCGCCGGCCCCCGGCTCGAGCGCTGATTGACCCAGCAGCTCGGGCTGTAATTGGCCGCCCCAGCCCCACGTCACCGCCGGCCTCCGGCTCGAGCGCTGATTGGCCCAGCAGCTCGGGCTGTAATTGGCCGCCCCAGCCCCACATCACCGCCGGCCTCCGGCTCGAGCGCTGATTGGCCCAGCAGCTCGGGCTGTAATTGGCCGCCCCAGCCCCACGTCACCGCTGTTTCCCTGCTGATTGGCACAGCGTTCCCTGCAGCACAGGCCTTCCGCACCGCAGAGGAAAACGTCCACCATTTAAAAACCAAGTAGGGAAACATGTACTGTATAGGGTATGGGGCTGTGTGCAGTGGGATACGGCACAGCCCCATACCCCATAACAGTGCCGTATCCCACTGCACACAGCCCCATACCCCATAACAGTACCGTATCCCACTGCACTGTTATGGGGTATAGGGCTGTGTGCAGTGGGATACGGCACAGCCCCATAACAGTGCCGTGTCCCACTGCACACAGCCCCATACCCCATAACAGTGCCGTATCCCACTGCACACAGCCCCATACCCCATAACAGTGCCGTATCCCACTGCACACAGCCCCATACCCCATAACAGTGCCGTATCCCACTGCACACAGCCCCATACCCCATAACAGTGCCGTATCCCACTGCACTGTTATGGGGTACGGGGCTGTGTGCAGTGGGATACGGCACAGCCCCATAACAGTGCCGTGTCCCACTGCACACAGCCCCATACCCCATAACAGTGCCGTATCCCACTGCACACAGCCCCATACCCCATAACAGTGCCGTATCCCACTGCACACAGCCCCATACCCCATAACAGTGCCGTATCCCACTGCACACAGCCCCATACCCCATAACAGTGCCGTATCCCACTGCACTGTTATGGGGTATGGGGCTGTGTGCAGTGGGATACGGCACAGCCCTATACCCCATAACATTAAAATTGTCATTTTTTTTCGGCTAATGTAAGACCTCCCCTGAAAGTAAGACAGGGTGGGACTTTTTGGGGTAAAATTAATGTAAGACAGGGTCTTACTTTCGGGGAAACACGGTAGTTGCTGGCCTCATAAGCATATCATAAAAGATCTTTAGAAATACTTTTTCTAAAGATCTCTTTATCTATCCTACTATAAGCTGGGACAGTTAGGCAGGGATTAGCAATATGCACCCAGAACCGCTCTTGGTTCTGGGTGCATACAGAACCTGACAGGTTCCCTTTAATATATGGGATTCAGGTGTGTGCTGCACTGGAGGACAGACAGAAAGGGCCCCCGTGCAAAAACAGTCTAAGGGCCCTTTTCAGTCCCAATAACTCAACAAACTGCACATTTCAACCTGCTTTGGAGGTAGAAATGGGCCCCCTGACCTCTTGGGCTCCTGTGTGACCACACAGGTTGCACCAATGATATGTCCACCCCTGGTGTGCTGCACATATAGTATATAGAACTGGAGACTAGATTATTACAGGGAATCTATCGTAGGTTTTTGCTACCTCATCTGAGAGCAGCATAACGTAGAGACAGAGATCCTGAATCTCACGATGTATTACTTAGATTACTGGCTGCAGCTGTCCTGAACAAATCAGAATTCCAAGATTTCGCCAAGTAGCAGAACTGGAAGAGCTGTCCCTGCCCACATCTCTCTAGAGACTGTACATTGAAAGTGGGGTGTCAGTCAGTGGAGAGGGCGTGTCCGACTGCCGTGCACATGACTTTGTAGTCGAGCAATGATAATCACTGAAGCACAGTTGATTTTTTTTTTTTTTTTGCTTTAACCCCTACAGCATGCTGTCCTCAGCTTACAAAGCAAAACCTGCTGAAAGATTCCCTTTAACTTATTTAATTGTATAGAATCAATAATTTAGCCACAAAAACTTGATCAGTTGAAATAGTTATTCAGGAGATAGCTTGAAGATTTTCAATCCTAAGAATGGGGAATCACTATTAGATCAATGACAGTCCAATTCATTCTTCTACAGCCTTCGACACTGTTGACCACCATCTCTTTCTCTCTACGCTCAAGTCAATAGGCCTTAAGGACACTGCTCTCGGTTTTCTTCCCATCTGTCTGGCCACTCGTTCAGTGTATTATTTGCTGGCTCCACATCTTCTCTTCCTCTCACCGTTTGGGTCCCTCAAGGTTCAGTCCTTGGCCCTCTTCTTTTCTCGCTTTACACTGTCCAAATTGGAGAGACCAAATTTGGCTTCAAGCACCATCTTTATGCTGACAAACAACTATACACCTCATCCCCTGACCTCTCCGCTGCTGTACTACAGAACACCAGTGACTATTTGGCAGCAGTTTCGAACATTATGTCTGCTCTCTATCTTAAACTTAACTGAACTTTTTATATTTCCTCCATCTTCTAACCTCCCTAAATCTGACATCTCCCTCTCTCTGTGCTGCACCACGATAACTCCTAGGCCGCAGGATCACTGTCTGGGTGTTATACTTGACACTGATCTCTCCTTCACCACCTATATACAATCTCTTTCCCGCTCTTGTCGCCTGCACCTCAAGAACATCTCTAGAAAATCGCCCCTTTTCCACCATGGAAACTACAAAACCCCTCACCGTGGCCCTGATCCACTCTCTCCTTGACTACTGCAATTCTCCCCCGAACTAGACCATCTCCTCTGCAGTCCAGCCTTAATGCTGCAGCCAGGTCACCTATCTGGCAAACCATTACTCAGATTCCTCTGCTCTGTGCCAGTCATTGCACTGGCTGCCAGTACATCACAGGATCCAATTCAAATTGCTTGTTTTCACCCACAAAGCTCTCCAGTGCGGCACCCCCCTACATCTTCATCCTCCTCTCTGTCTATCACCCTACCCATTTCTCTATGCTCTGCAAACGACTTTCGACTAACATCCATACTAATCCGATCCTCCCGAGCTGCACCAATCCTCTGGAATGCTCTGCCCCAAGAAAACAGGATGAACCACAACTTACTCAGCTTCAGACAGTCCCTAAAAACACATCTTTTTAGGGTGGCCTATCACACTTCCTAACTGAATTGAGTCCAAATAGCCCCTTCTCCACCGCACCAAAAAGCAACTCAAAGATTGGCTGACTGGTTCAGGCAGCCTTTATCTACCCCCTATTACTTTCTTTGAGATGGCTGGACTGTCATTGTAAATAAGCACCTGTACCCTGTCATCCCCCCACCTCACTGTAGATTGTAAGCTCTCATGAGCAGGGTTGTCTTCGTTGCTTTAATTATTGTATTTTTCTATAACTATTGATTGTTTATGAACCTCTGAATTGTAAAGCGCTGCGGAATATGTTGGCGCTATAGAAATAAAGATTATTATTATTACTACTTCATGGCAGCCCAGCTGATCAGATGTTTAACACTAGAACTACTGGACTCGTGACACCTTTATAGAAATACATAGTGGAAAGTAGTCAAAATGACTACCTCAGTAGTTCTAGTGTTAAAAGGGGTCCACTTCAATGTTTTCCAGCTACAACTTCATACACAGTAGTGACTGTGCCTGGTGTTCCAGCTTAATTCCCATGAAGTCACAGAGTGCTGCAGGTCTATTAAACAATCAGTAGGGGTACTGGGAATTGAACCAATCTAATATTAAATGATCTGCCTATGAACACACCATCAATTTTAAAGTCTCAATAACAGCTTTGTTTTGACGTGCAGATAAGTACCTAAATTGGGCCTTGATGTTACTAGGACTGGCGGACCGTGTTTGAATCTCTTTTTCTTGCTTCTCTCGCAAAATTCTCTCAGCCAACAAGAAGTATGTGGCTGTAATGTGGTTGTATTTATTGGTTTCCAAGGCACTGAAAGTAAAAAACAAAACGAGGAATTAAACTATTTCCCATGTAAGACCCATACAAATTAAGAGTGCTTTATCTGTGCAAATACATGAAACAAAGCAACATTTTCAAGATTCAGCTCAGTAACAGAAAAAGGCAGGAAAGAGACAGTAACCACTTACTCAACAATGGCATCTCGATCAGCTATGTCACCCAGGACCATCCTCTGTATAATGCTGTTGTGTTCCTCCTCAGAGAGGTTTTTATAGGACACTAGAGGAATGTTGTATTTTGTCGCAGGTGATGGATCAACTCCTTGGAGCCAAGGATGGTTTTCAATTTCCTCTAGAGATGCTCTTCTCTTAGGATCTCTCTGGAGCATACGTGTGATAAGGCTGGGAATAGAAGTGACAAAGCGTAGTTATGGCAAACTGAACAGACTGGAAAACATGCGCACATATCTAAGCCGGATACCAATCTTCTATATTGGGCTACATTCATAAATTCATGTGAGTGGTACCGTTTGAGTGTAACGGAACGGTCCAAATTTTATTCTCAGGTGTCATCCTAGTTGCATCAGTTCTTTTTCTCATCACCTTTTTTTTTTCCCCTTCATTAAAACAGAAAATGTGTGAACTCTAAAATTGACTCAATGCATCAGTTAAAAACAGATGAAACTAGGAAGGATCTCTAAAGTACAAAGTAGGTCTTCACATTTCATCCGTGCCTCTTAGATCCCCATAGACTTTAATGGCCTGGCCGAGTCGGATCTGTAAAACGGATCAGAGTACGACATGTTCCGATTCTCCTGGACCAGAAATTTATATATACATATATGACAACAGCACAAGGACGTGTCACATGGATGTGAGAATTCAGTCTTCGCATTATCAACTAATCAACACAGGCATGAGAGTTAAACCTCGAGTTCAAAGAATAAGCCCACTCTGCTGCCATTAGTAGGGTAAAGCAGGTTGTATCAATGAAACAGATGTGAGCAGATCCTCATCGTTCGATAGTCAACGTACTTAACTATTTTTGTTGTTTTCTCCTGAGATCTATTAGCTGGCTACTAAAACATATAAAAATGACTGCATTAGTATTGGGGGCTCTTAAAAATATTTTGTTTAGCCAAAGCAGTCTTCAATCATCTATGAATACTTTACTACACTGTGTCCCATTATTTCCATAACCACTATAGGTTTGTTTTTGTTTTTTTTTAGATTTCATGGTTTTAGGTCCAGCTAGGAATCTTGATTGCCCGTACAAAGTAACCTACAATACTCTACCTACCACCATGCCCAATCATTCTAGTATCAGTGTGCGATCCTTCACACAGTTTCTCAGTAGGTTTGAGACTATGTAACACTATTGCTCCTGGAAGCTAGTTTTCATTAATCTGTTACTTCAATACTTCAAATGATATGGGAAAACAGACGAAAACCCAACATAAGAAAAATCAACACTTACTCTTTACACCCTTTGGACACATGCTTGGGTACAGTATATTTACAGTCCATGATCATCGTCAGAGTTTCACTGTCATTGGCTTCTTGGAATGGAGGCGTCCCACACACAAGCATGAATAGGATGACGCCCAGGCTCCAAATATCTAAAATGACAATAGGAGCAAACACATACGTGAGCCTTTACAATGCCTTAAAGTTCTAAATACTTACACAAATCACAACTCAAACCTTGATCGTGGGTGACCAATAGACCAAGAAAGTTTGATTACTAAATTATTGGTTCTTTTCTTCTACAATAAAGGAAACCCTTTGACAATAAGAATCCATAGAAAGTCTTTTAGAATTACTTATCCACAGCTTCTAGTTAAGAGGAGTCCAAGCATCTAACCCCCATAATAGGACCAGGATCTTCCAACGTAACCTAACAGTCTAAACAGAACGGAATGGGTATAAGATTTTCATAGGTCACGTAAAGTGACCTTGAGGGATTACTAGTCAGAATACTAGCTCCCTTTTGCCAAGATATGAGCAAGCCTACATTAAACATAATTTGTGTGCTGTAGTTTTCAGTAGTCTTTGAAGTTCTGTATAAATACCAATATCATGCATGTAGGATCTACGGGTACATCAGCAATGGAAGAAAATAAAAGTGATCCTTATGTACGAGTTCAAGTTAGGAACAGAAAGACGGGCTTTTAGTTTGGCCAGTGGATAATGACTGAAGCAATGTATACTGGGAAGTGAGAGAAAAGATGTTCCAGAACCTATAGTGCTGGCAGAATGGTGAGAACAACAAGTCACCCACTCAAAGAGTATATATGACAAGACACAGTTTGGGATGCAGAACAATACTCAGACATTACAATGGTATATGCCAAAAAGCATTTTTAACTCGCAGGGTTTGAGTACTGTAAGACCGGTAGATGTTATGGCACTGACAAGTTTTTCTCATTATGAAAAAAACATCAAGCTGTCAACTTATAAAGTAGGAGACGTATTACAAGGATGGACTTTAAATGACAAGAAAAAAAAATGTGAATATTTTCTCTTTAAGGAATATTGAAGGAGCCATGCAAAGAGGAAGTTAAACTTTCTGATAAACATCTTGTAATTCAGTACAACATGTGGTTTAACATAGTCATCTACTGTATGTTGTATTTTATCACACACCCATAAAGCTGCCCGCGTGGATGTGCTACATACATAGAATAAATAACTGCGTTTAATTGTAATTCTGATGGAGGCAAAAACTCACAAAATTATCCAAGAGGCAACATGGGACCCTTATCGACTACTAAAATGACCCTCTGTCTTTTATCCTAGCTCTTACTAAGTAACACTTTCCTAATATACAAGGTGGCCATAAAATAACCTAAGGTGTTTGGAGCCGTGTGCAGACTGACCCAGTTGAATAGCATACATACCAATTTTTAGCCAATTCTGTCAAGGCATGGGGAAACGGAAGGCATCTTAAACATTTTTTTATACCAAAACTCCACCAGGTAAAAAAGTGGCGCTGTACAGTGAGCGTGCCTAGCATAATGATTCTGAAAGATACCCGTCTTTACCGGATTGTGCGCTGTTAGTGTGGTTGTTTTATGACAATGCCAGGAATGCTACAGCTGCACTGAGAGCCTTGCATAGTTTGAAAGACCTTCACACACGTAGCGGTCCAATGGCTGTCAATTCACTGAGACATACGATGACAAGTTTTGTGGCAACACGGTTACTGAGTGCTCAGCCAGGGCGCAGGTGACGATCGGTAAGCAGAGAGGTTGTGGAGGACATTGCCACTGCCGTCGTGGAACAGGGCACGAACAACCCTGTCGGGAACAGCAGTGCACCCAGTGTTTCATTGGGTCTCCCGTACAGCACAGTGTGGAAAGTTCTCCGAAAGGTCTTGTGGACATACTAGTACAAAATTAGCCACAATCAACAACTTCTTCCTCGTGACAATGATACCCGCATGATATTTGCATTCAAGGTTCTGGCGAGAGTGGACCCGTGGAAGGCAATTGGCCATGGAATGTTCTGTGGTGCAACAAAGCGCATTTTTACCTGAATGGAACGGTGAACACACAAAACGGTCGCATACGAGCTACCGAAAATCTGCATGCGGTCGAGGGGGTTCTGCTGCATTTACCAAAAGGTAACCGTTTGGTGTGGCTTCACCTCATCCTTCATCCTTGGACCATTCTTTTATGAAGAAATTAGGCTAACTAGGGTTGCTACCTGTCCCGTGACAGCAGCGAAATACCAGACAATACTGGAAACAGTGGTCGTTCCACAACTCCAACAGCGGCAGTGTCTTCAGACGACTACCTTCATGCATGATGGAGCACCTCCTCACATCGCAAATCGTGTGAAGAACGTTCTGTGGGCACATTTTACCAATGACAGGATTTTGAGCCGCTCTTTCCCTAACGCATGGCCACCACGTTAGCCCAATCTCAATCATTGTGATTTCTGGTTGTGGGGACACTTGAAAGTGTGTTTATTCCGGGGAAAAGTCAACACCCTGGCTGACCTCAAAAGACCGCATCATTTTGGAAGTGCGCAGCATCCCAACAGACATGTTACATGCAAACGTCGAGCATGTTTTGCATAGGATCAACATGCATGATGACGGCCATATTGAACAGTTATGCTAGTCTGTGGCACAATGACATCTCCAAGTATCAGCACACTGTTTTTTGGGCCGCTTGCTCGCTGTTCAGTGCCACTTTTTCACCTGGTGGAGAGTTTTGGTATAAATTTTTTTTTTTTTAAGATGTCTTCCATTTCCCCATGTCTTCAATGTCATACATACCAATTTTCAGCCAATTCTGTCCACTGGGTCAGTCTGCACATGGCTCCAAACACCTCAGGTTATTTTATGGCCACCTTGTACTTGGGCTATCTACTCTTCTCCTGCAAGCCCATCTCTGAGGTTCGTAAATACCTTTATTGTTGTTATAGCTTTGATCCTTTCAGCTGCAGACCAGAATTGGACCAACTGAGCAGTGCACGTCACTGGTGGGGACTGAGAGGAGAGTGAAGTGTGAGCTGGGCATGGGTGCTCAGACTGCTATCCCTCACAGAGGCGCAGCTCCACCCCCACCAGTGACGTGCCCTGCTCAGATGGTCCGATTCCGGTCTGTATCTGCAAGGATTATAGCTACAACAATAAAGGTATTTACAAACCTCAGAGATAAGCTTAACAATAAAATGTATTTACGCGCCTCTTAAGGCCACATCTTACTAAGCGACATTGCTAGCGACATCGCTGCTGAGTCACGGTTTTTATGACGCAACAGCGATCTTGCTAGCGATGTCGCTGTGTGTGACATCCAACGACCTGGCCCCTGCTGTGAGGTCGCCAGTCGTTGCTGAATGTCCTGGACCATTTTTTGGTCGTTGCTCTCCCGCTGTGAGGCATACATCGCTGTGTTTGACAGCGAGAGAGCAACGATCTGAATGTGCAGGGAATCGGCTTCTGCGGACGCTGGTAACCAAGCAAAGCGGTTTGCTTAGTTACCCGATATTTACCTTGGTTACCAGCTTCCGCAGCTTCTAGAAGCCGGCTCCCTGCACACGTAGCCAAGGTACACATTGGGTAACTATAAGCAAAGCGCTTTGCTTAGTAACCCAATGTGTACTATGGTTACCAAGCACAGCGTCGTTACACGGGTCGCTGGTGGCTGATCTCTGATCGCTGTGGAGATCACCAGCGACCATGTAGCGACGCTCCAGGGATCTCTGCCAGGTCAGATCGCTGGTGGAATCGCTGGAGCGTCGCTAAGTTTGACGGTACCTTTAGAGATAAGCTTATAGAAGCAGAGTAGATAGCAAAAGTATATTAGGAAACTGTTAGGAAAAAGAAAGAGGATCACATTAGTAGTGGAAAACCTCTAAACTACATCTGACATTTAGTATATATTTTAAGCCTAGCACTACATTTTAGTACTCTTTAGGAAATTATCATCATGACTTCAGATTCATTCACACTACAGTACAAGTCTGACTCCAATTTTCTTAAATGTGTGTGGCATTTCCAAGAATTTTCTTGTATTTGTGTGTCTGAATGGAGCAACATGTTTTTCATTTATAATGAATTGCAGGATTCAGTCACAGCAGCATAGCATGCACAATGAGGAGATTACACAATGATGGCGCCTGGGGCATCAACGCATCTTAAGCAGCAAATAAAAAAATGTATTATGTAAATTAATGATAAAGCATACAGAAAATACAGAGGTTTTCCCTGTTAATTCATCTGCAAAGGCAAAAAGAACAGAAAAATACAACTGGCCAGTATGTAGAGACTACGTATGTAGAGACTACGTAGTATGAGACTATTCACGTCTTTATTTTTTTTTTTAAAACAGTATCTAGAACGAAAAAAAACCCCAAAACAACCAATAAAATGTCAGAGCAATCTCTCCAATTCAAATCAATGGGTTCATGAAAAAAAAAAAAAAAAAAAAAATACATTCAGTGTTTCAATAAAATCCAGCAGTTAGGGTAAAAGAAATTTGTAGTGATGAGTGAGTATTACCATGCTCGGGTGCGTCGTACTCAAAATGAGCAGGTCGGATGGGCGCAACTCAAGTGCCCAAGTATAATGGAAGTCAATGAGGAACTCAAGCATTTTCCCGGAACATTTCCCTGAAAAATACTTTAATTCCCATTGACTTTAATTACATTCCATATTTTGATGTTTTTACTGTTTAATAGAAGAATCTTGGACTCGATTTTATTTTTTTTTGCATACAAGAAAAACGGATGCCACATTGATGGTAAAAATGGACAGCAACTGTGGATATATAAAAAAAAAAAAAAAAAAAAACACTAGATGCTCAGAAAGGAGCAACTCTAGTACCCGAATGTAATTAAAGTCAATGGGAATTAAAGTATTTTTCAGGGAAATGTTCCGGGAAAATGCTTGAGTTCCTCATTGACTTCCATTATACTTGGGCACTTGAGTTGCGCCCATCCGACCTGCTCATTTTGAGTACGACGCACCCGAGCATGGTAATACTCACTCATCACTACAAATTTCTTTTACCCTAACTGCTGGATTTTATTGAAACACACAGGTATAGGAAATATACAGACCTGCAGCTGAAACCAGAAGTTTACATACACTATCTAAAAAGACACATCTGCATGTTTTTCTCACTATCTGACCTGAAATCAGAATAAACCTTTCCCATTTTAGGTCAATTAGGAACCAAAATTATTTATATTTGCCAAATACCAGAATAATGAGAGAATGTTTTAAGCCATTTTTATTACTTTCTGCAAAGTTAAAAGTTCACATACACTAAAGGGTGCTTTACACGCTGCTACACTACATCTTGTTAGCGATGTGACACGTCAGATCGCAGATAAGATTTGCCGAGATCGCACATAGGTCATTTTTGTAGTGCCAGTCACATGTGCTCTCTCGGCAAATCGTATATGCGATCTGGCGTGTTACTTCGCTAACGAGATCGCTAGTGATGTCGCAGCGTGTAAAGCACCCTTAAGAGTACTATGCCTTTAAACAATATGGGACAGTCCATATGATGTCATTTTTGGAAGCTTCTGATAGGTTTATTGGCAACATCTGAGTTAATTATAAAACACACCTGTGAATGTATTTTACTGCACACCTGCAACACACTGCACTTTGTGTAGCATCATGGGAAAGTCAAAAGAAATCAGCCAAGATTTCAGGAAGAGAATTGTGGACTTGCACAAGTTTGGCTCATTCTTGAGGTGCAATTTCCAGATATCTGAAGGTGCCTTGTTCATCTGTACGAACAATTATACGCAAGTACAAACAAGATGGGAATGTCCAGCCATCACACCACTCAGGAAGGAGACGGGTTCTGTGAACCAGAGATGAACGTGCTTTGGTCAGACATGTGCATATCAAGCCAAGAGCAAAAGCAAAAGACCTTGTGAAGATGCTGGTGGAAGCTGGTAAGATTGTCATTATCTATAGTGAAACGAGTTCTGCATCAACATGGGCTGAAAGGCCACTCTGCCAGGAAGAAGCCATTACTCCAAAAGAAACAAAGCCAGATTAATGTGTGCAGATGCACACAGGAACAAAAACCATCATTTTTGGAGACCTGTCCTGTGGTCTGACTAAACTAAAATTGAACTGTTCAGCCATAGTGACCATCGTTACGTTCAGAGGTAAAAGGGAAAAAGCTTTGAAGCCTAAGAACACCATCCCTACTGTAAAACATGGGGGTGGCAGCATCATGTTGTGGGGTTGTTTTGCTGCAGGAGGGACTGGTGCACTTCACAAAATAGATGGCATCATGAGGAAAGAAGATTATGTGACAATACTGAAGCAACATTTCAAGACATCAGCCAGGTACTTAAAGCTTGGGTGGAAATTGGTCTTCCAAATGGACAGCGATCCAAAGCATACTGCCAAACTGGTTACAAAGTG
The DNA here is from genome assembly GCF_048569485.1 of Anomaloglossus baeobatrachus. NCBI lineage: Eukaryota > Metazoa > Chordata > Amphibia > Anura > Aromobatidae > Anomaloglossus > Anomaloglossus baeobatrachus. The sequence continues at coordinate 438,151,521 of NC_134358.1, read as the reverse complement.
ACTTAAGGACAACAAAGTCAATGTTTTGGAGTGGCCATCACAAAACCTTGATCTCAATCCTATTGAAAATTTATGGGCAAAGCTGAAAAGGCAGGTGTTAGCAAGGTGACCTACAAACATTGCTCAGTTACACCACTCCTTTCAGGAGGAATGGGCCCAAATTCCTACCAACTTTTGTGAGAAGCTTGTGGAAGGAGATCCAAAACATTTCACCCAAGTCATATAGTGTAAGGGCAATGCTACAAAATACTAATGAAATGTATGTAAACTTTTAACTTGGCAGAAAGTAATAAAAAACGCCTTAAAACCTTCTCTCCCTCTCATTATTCTGGAATTTGGCAAATATAAATAATTTTGGTTCCTAATTGACCTAAAAAGGGAAAGGTTTATTCTGATTTCATGTCAGATAGTGAGAAAAAAAAACAAACAAAACATGCAGATGTGTCTTTTTAGATAGTGTATGTAAACTTCTGATTTCAACAGTATATGTGTACACAATGAAGTCCTCGAACACTGGCATTTGCATCGCTGTCCCTGCTCATACTTTCAAGATGAATGTCATCTTCAGGAAGACAAAGGCCAAGGGCCAGATCTTAAATTCTTCTTTATCCGGTATGAGACTGTTCCTGACACTTGTCTGATTACCAAGATTCACTAGGGAGGTCACACGGGATTTAAAGCAGAATACAGCAGTACTCCTGCTGTACCTCCACTACTACCTCATTAGACTGGCTGCTATCAGTCACTGCTACCTCAGACTGGCTCTTAAGTCGGGGTCACATGAGCGTAGGTTCGGACCGAAAACACTAATGAGTGTCCTATACACTGATCCAATTTTGTCACATGCGAAAATTGGAGCACAGGTGAGAAAAAAAAAATGGAGAACTCAATTTCTCCATTGTGTGTGGGCGTAAGGGACAATGAAAATTGAGGGCAGTCTGATGCTTTGCATGTACCCACAGACTTGAGAGCGCGCCATCCGACTTCTGATGCCAATTAAAGCACGCTTTGATATTTTTCTTATGCCATAGGCATGAGAAGAAAGCTCTGGTCGGAATGGTCTATAGTAGAACATTGCATAAAGTGCTATCAAATGAAACATCCCTGGTTATACACTGGTGTGAGCGAGGCCTTAATGTTCAACGTCACTTTGGATGACCTTCAGAAGATGAGGTTAAAGGTGGCGGCAAACTATCACAGATAACTTCACGTTCTCAAAATCTCTACCAGAAACCACTCTGCCCTCTAAGTTTCCCCTGATTGCATCGGCTTTCTAACCCTGCAGGTATGGCATACCCCCGGTTTCCCCTGATTCCATCTGCTTTTGTAACCCTGCAGGTATGGCATACCCCGGTTTCCCCTGATTCCATCTGCTTTTGTAACCCTGCAGGTATGGCATACCCCCGGTTTCCCCTGATTCCATCTGCTTTTGTAACCCTGCAGGTATGGCATACCCCCGGTTTCCCCTGATTCCATCTGCTTTTGTAACCCTGCAGGTATGGCATACCCCCGGTTTCCCATGATTCCATCTGCTTTTGTAACCCTGCAGGTATGGCATACCCCCGGTTTCGCATGATTCCATCTGCTTTTGTAACCCTGCAGGTATGGCATACCCCCGGTTTCCCATGATTCCATCTGCTTTTGTAACCCTGCAGGTATGGCATACCCCCGGTTTCCCAGGATTCCATCTGCTTTTGTGACCCTGCAGGTATGGCATACCCCTGGTTTCCCATGATTCCATCTGCTTCTGTAACCCTGCAGATATGGAACATCCCTAAACCATTATTATCTACCCTGTGAAGATCTAAGGCTGAGTGCTTAGAGAATAACCATACAGTATACATTCTGCTCATGTGGCGTTTATCATAGGATTATATTCTCATTACTGCACATCAGCAAACCAAGAGTCTCATGACATTCTGGAGGAGTGGAAAGAAGCTTTCAGCAGAAATACTGTTCTAAAATTAAAATGTTTCCACTGGAAAAGAAAATAATGGCCATTTTCTTGCTCATTAATGTATCTCTGCCATCCGGACAAGTCGCTGCCTCCTAGGATCCCAGTCACTAAAATTAGATCATAAGCTTGAATGGGCAGGGAATGGGCCCGAAAACATCTAGATACAGTACAGCCTTGTAAAAGAAAAATACACAACCTCCAAACTTACATCACTTAAGTGGTAATACTGAAAAATACATATAAAACAAAATAATACATTAGAATGGAGCATATTTTAAAGAAACCTATATATTGTTTGGATGCTTTGATGTTTCTCCTGTTCTTATAAGTTGACAGTCAGGCGTTTCCATTTCAAACTACGGCGCTCTGTCTATGGCCTAAATCTGGTGTTGCAGCGTAGCCCTGGACTCCGTAAGCAGACATTATTTCCATCACTTCCCAATATGGCTGAGGGACTGGGTCCTGTGAATGGGTAACCTGTGCTCGCTGGACCCAGAGTTTCGCCTCCTGTCTCCCGGAATCCACAGCTCTTCTTTTAATTAGCCGACCTAGTACAATATCATTGTGGCGGCATGACGCACATGATGTCACAGTAAACTGGCTAATCAAAGGAACAGCCGCGCATGCAAAAAGGTAAGAGGTGATCACCAGGAGCAGATTACTCAATGTTCAGACATGCTTAGTGTATTATAATGGCCCCCCTCATGACTAGGGCATGATGAATTAGAATACCTACGGTAATTCTTTTGTTCTCACATGTGACATCCCCAGCTACCTAGTCACCTCACTCCATGCACTCTCAGGAGTTTATACATATGGGACAAATCTGATGGCCAAAAAAGCATTGCCAGACTAATAACCAAGATGTTTGAGCACATTAAACACTTTGTTGCATTATACAATAGTGATATCTATTTTTGCACATCCTATACAATCATGGCCGACAGTGTTGGCACCCTTAAAATTATATTTCTCCAAGGAAATGATTGCAATTACGCATGTTGTGTTAGGGTACTTTCACACTTGCGTTGTTTTCCTTCCGTCACAATCCGCCCTTTTGGAAAACAGCGGAATCCGTTAACGGATTCCGCTGTTTCCCATAGACTTGTATGGATGACGGATTGTGCCAAAAGGAGCGGTGTTGCTTCCGCTGGGCGATGCTGCGTTGCTTCCGCCCAGCGGGAGAGAACGCAGCATGTAGCATTTTTTTGAGCAGCGGAATCCTTAGGATTTCACTGCGCATGCTCTCTCAGGCTCCCTGCACCCGTAACCAAGGTAAATATCGGATAACAAAGCAAAGTGCTTTACCCGATATTTACCCTGGCCACGTGTACAGGGAGCCAGACACTTCCCCGCTCGGCTCCACCCCCTCCCACACTCCACATGTATACACACACACACTCACCTGTCCTCAGCGCCATGGCCCCGCTCGGCTCCACCCACTCCGAACTCTGCCCCCCGCACACATTCTCAGCGGCCGAGCAATCAGTTTACCCCCCCACCCCCCGGGAGAGATCAGTTTACCCCATCCCCCCCCCCCCGTGCTGGGAGCGATCAGCTGATCGTTCACAATAGTCTGCCACCGGTGAAACTGTGTTAAAAAAAAAAAAGCTGATTCCGTCGTTTTGTACAATCCGTTGCATCTGTTGTGCCACTATATGCAACACATCCGTTGCATCCGTCACACAACGCAATGCAACGGATACCGTTCAACGCAAGTGTGAAACTAGCCTAATACACATTTTTTTTCCCCTTTGGAACAAACAAAAAAAACAGATGGGGGTAACGCACCCTTTGGAATAAATAATTGTAATCACTTCCTATATCCATCAACAAGCTTCTTACACCTAATCTGGAATTTTGGACCACTCTTCTTTTGCAAACTGCTTCAGGTCTCATATTTGAAGGGCACCTTCTCCCAAAAGCAATTTTAAGATCTCTCCACAGGTGTTCAATGGGATTTAGATCCAGACTCATTGCTGCCTCTTCAGAATTCTACCAAAATTTGTAATAACAGCCATAAAATCAATTTTATTAATCATATTATTAAAAAGTCACACGACAGTCAAACACACTGTGTGTGTGTGTAGTGTGAAAAATACACACTTGGTAGAGAGGTAAAAGGAGGATGATAAAGGGGCCTACGGTGAATATGATAAGATATTTCAAGTTGGATACAGGGGGTGCTGTCTATCCCTCCTCTCAGTCCTACCTGACAATGGGGCTTTAAGCACCCCAATTGTGTGGTGCCCCCATTCCACGCCGGCTCACCCTCTCTGTTCCTATCTACCTCAAATTGTTCTACCATCAGCAGCACTGAGAGCGATATGGTATCTACCCTCTGCACCCTGGTGATTGGACCATTTGGGACACAGTAACCGGACATACGGGATCCCTTGGGTGGCAATTTGGACAACTGGGAAGCGATTCAGCTCCCAGGTGCCATGATCTGATCCCCTGATGAACCCCAAGTGATAAGTAGGGGGAAACGCGTAGGGTTAAGGGTTACTGTACCAGGCATGTGTTATCTATTTATGAAGATTGGGAGACTTGGGATATCTAACCACTGAACCCACTGTAGCCCTGGAGGACTACCAACAAATAGGGTGTCCTGTACATACTAGTGGCAATTTTATATTGATCATCTGAATGTTAATGATGTTGGATCATCCATATCTGTTACAGTGTATAAATCTAAGGTCGTCAGATTTATTTGCTTACTGATATATATCTATATACATGGTGTGTATTTCTATATGCGGGGAACCATCTATATATATCGGAGACTTGTTCCTAGATTTTTCTGGCTTTGTATATTAGTACTATAACAGTGAATATTAATATATACTGGTATCTTCCAAGCTCCATATGTAAATGGATGTGTGTCTGGTATTAATGTGCTGAATCTATTGCACCTTGCACCTTTTGGTGGATGAATTTGAGGTAGAAAGGAACAGAGGGTGAGCCGGCGTGGAATGGGGGCACCACAGAATTAGGGTGCTTAAAGCCCCGTTGTCAGGTAGGACCGAGAGGAGGGATAAACAGCACCCCCTGTATCCAACTTGAAATATCTTATATTCACCGTAGGCCCCTTTATCATCCTCCTTTTACCTCTCTACCAAGTGTGTATTTTTCACACTACACACACACTGTGTTTGTCTGTCATTGTGTGACATTTTAATAATATGATTAATAAACTTGATTTTATGGGTATTACAATTTTTTTTTTTCTTTTCTATAAAGCACCCTCGCTATATGGTCTTGGTCTACTCTTCAGAATTCTCCATTGCTTTGTTTCCATCTATTTTTGGGTGCTTCTTGAAAAATGTTTGGGGTCATTATCCTGCTGGAAGCATATTGTGCGACACGCGCGTTGGGTTGGCCAAGCATTAGGAGTCTCCCTTACCTTGATTGACACCACACCGGATTATAGCTGGCACCAAGATATTTATATATTGGATTATAGCTGGCACCAAGATATTCTATATTTCATCTGGATCTAGCTATATACAACGTACATATACATACACGCGCTTGTACCTTATTACTGGTATCATTCACCTGTGCCTAATGTACCTTTTTATTGATATATACTTCATTTACTTAGGCTACTTTCACACATCCAGTTTGAGCAGTGCGGCTCAATCCGGCTGTGAAACCTATGCAACGGATGCGGCGAAAACACTGCATCCTTTGCATAAGTTTTTACATGCGGCCGGTCCGTTTTTTTCCGGTTGCAGCATGCTACTGAGCATGCGCAGTGGAAGAAACCGTATGCGGCGGCCGGATGCGTTTTTTCCGCATCGCGCCGCATCCGGCGTTTATAGGCATGCATTGAAAAATGCGCCGCAGCGGCCGGATGCGGCGCGATGCGTTTTTTTTTGCCGGAACAAAAAACGTTGCAGGCAACGTTCCATCCGGCCGCGGCATTGGCTAAATCTGCCGCATGCGGCAAAAACCGGACCGAACGCACGCCCATGCGGCACAATACGGCACTAATGTAAGTCTATGCAAAAAAAAAACGCAACCAGCGGCAAAAAAAAAAAATGGTTGCGTTTTTTCTGCAGAACGCCGTACTGTGCCGCAGAGCAAAAACCGGATATGTGAAAGTAGCCTCACTCCTTCCTTTAAGCATGCCCATTTCCATTGTGCCAGCCCTTTGGGCCTCCAACTGTCCAGCCCATTTTCCTTTTGTCTGATTCTTAACCTGTTGGATCCCGTGTACTATACTTTTTACATGTTTTTATCTATGTCTCAATAAAGTGGTTTACTTTTGAAATTCTATATGGGCTTAGTCATGCTTCTTATGTTAGAGTTTTTATAGCAGCATTATGGTTCAAAAAAAAAAAAAAAAAAAACCTACACCATCAATACAATTCGTTGCACAAAATAAAAAATTCTACAGTTGATTTGCTGTATGTCAGTCATTGATTCCCATGGTTTACTGGTGACCGACTGATTCTATATGTTCCTGTCCCTCTGATTGAAGGGTAGGATCAGACAGGGTTAATGCAGTTCTAAAAATAAATAAATAAATGTATGCCAGCCTGTACAGCAGGACAGAAAGCCACAGGGCACAGAGCAATTTATGTGCACAGTGTGCTGCACATCATTTCCATTAAGGAGGGAATTACACAGCACATTCCCAATGCCTGCCCATCGCATATAATGATCCAGAAGCAAAAGCACATGTACAGCTGCAGACGGAACAGGGTTTGCCCAGCTCATCTCTTGCAAAACAAGACAGACCCAGTATGCACATGGATTAAAGACCTGCTCATGGCATCCAGGACTCCGCTCCATGAACAATATTCCAGAGGTCTACAAGGCAAAAAGAGGAGTAGTTACATAAAAAATAAATGGGAAGAAGGTAATATAATGAACGTGCGGGAATCTATTCAGAAATGTGTACAGAACAGAGAAAGGAACATAAAATGAACAAGAGGTCTCCAATGTGATGGCCAAACCGTTCTCAAAGCTTGCTACAAAACTAACACGGTGGTGTCCTACTGGTAAGGCTAGTTTCACACTTGCGTTGAACGGCATCCGTTGCATTGCGTTGTGTGACGCATGTAACGGATGCATTGCATATGGCGGCACAACGGATGCAACGGATCGTACAAAACAACGGAAAGCTTTTTTTTCTCTTCTTTACAGTTTTACCGGCAGCAGACTATTGTGAACGATCAGTTGATCACCCAGAGGCCGGGCGCACAGCTGAGCGCTCTCACATGCCGACGGCCGGGAGCTCAGCTGAACGTTCAGCCACTGAGACAAAATAAAGTTTCTGTGATAAAAAAAAAAAGATGAGCATGCGCAGTGAAAAATAGAGGATTCCGCCGCTCAAAAAACATTACGTGCTGCGTTCCTTCTGCCCGGCGGAAGCAACGCAGGTACTTTTGGCACAATCCGTCATCCATACAAGTCTGTGGGAAACAGCAGAATCAGTTAACGGATTCCGCTGTTTTCCAAAAGGGCGGATTGTGACGGAAGGAAATTAAACGCAAGTGTGAAAGTACACAAGGGATTCATGAAAAACGCTCACTAAGCCCATGTCATTATGGGATCCAGCCGTTCATGTCACCATGGTGGGGTGGGCCATATATGCGCTACAGCAAAAATCAAAATCCAGAAAGACAGGAAAAGGTGCAAGGAACAGAGGGCGTAAGAAAATAATCCCAACAATGTGAAGTAATGTATATAAATAGATAAAACTTCATTATGGTGGGAATCCCATGCAGTTATTGTAGTTTCCCCTGAACCCAAAGGCAGCAGTCATGTTTACATTAGTGAAATTAGTCAAGCAATATCCCTCCATGGTTTCTTAAGATTTCCAAGCCAAGTAGCCCCAAGGGTGTAATCAAACGCAACATCATATTACAATGTAGTGTGGCCTTTACAATTAAGAGGCCTCAATGCAGGTTTAGTAAAGAGATAAAAAAATAAAACTTGGAGTATTTAGTAATATATTTTTTGTTAAAATGAGCAACATAACCAAACCCAAAATGGAAATATTCATCTTGGGCCATCAGGCAGTCACTTAACTTTTACTTTCTGTTCCTAGGATGCAGCTTTAGTGAGGGACATGCATGTGCTATTCGCTCAATCAATTAAGCAAGGAGAAAGGTCTGGAGCTGATACCAGGTGTGGCATTTGAAAGCTGTTTAACCCACAACATGCGGTCAAAGGAGCTCTCAATGTAGGAGAAATAGACCATCATTAGGCTGAAAACAAAAACAACAAAACAAAAAAAAAACAAAACACATTCATCAGAGAGATGCAGAAAAAAAAAAGAATGGAAGATAACAGTGGTGGATGATCACAGAATCCTTTCAATGGTGAAGAAAATTCCTTCACAATATCCACCCAGGGAACACTCTCCAGGAAGTAGGTGTTTATCTAAGTCTGCCATAAAGAGAAGAGAGCAAAAACACAGTACACCACAAGAAGCAAACCATCAATCAGCAATAAAAATAGAAAAGGTCAGATTAGACTTTGCAAAAAAAACCAAAACTCTACAAAAGCCGGACCAGTTCTGGAAAACCATTCTTTGGTCAGAGGAAACTAAGATCAATCTGTAACAAGATAATGGGAAGAAAAACGTATGGTGTGGGCTTGGAACGGGTCATTATCCAAGGCACACCTCATCCTCTGTAACATATGGCGGAGGCAGTGTGATGGCCAGGCATACATGGCTTCCAATGGCCCTGGGTCACTAGTGTTTATTGATGATTTAACCGAAGACAGAAGCAGCGGGATGAATTCTAAAGTGTATAGGGCGATACTTTCTGCTCAGATTCACCAAATGCAGCAAAGGTGATGGGACGGCTCTTCACAGGACAGATGGACAATGGTTCAAAACATACTGCAAAAGCAACCCAGGAGCCAAAGAAGAGAAATATTCTGCAATGGTTGAGACAATCACCAGATCTCAACCGAATCACGCTGCATTTTACATCCTTAAGACAAAACTTTAGGTGGAAAGACCCACATACAAGCAACAACTGAATTCAGCGGCAGAAATCACAGAGGAGGAAACCCAACGTTTGGTGACCTCCATGGTTTCCAAAACTTCAGGCAGTTATTGCCAGCAAAGGATTCTCTACAAAATATTAAAAATGAACATATTTGTAGTAAAATTTGTCCCAATTACTTTTGAGCCCCTGTAGAAAAATGGTTGTTCTTCCTTAAGGTTTCACAGAACTCCTTTAATTAAATCTGAAAGTCTCCACTTCAATTGCATCTCAGTGGTTTCATTTTAAATAATATGCAGTGGCCTGCAGAGCTGAAATCATGAAGATTCGGTCACTGTCCAAATATTTCTGGACCTAACTGTATCTCGGCAGTAGAGCAATGCAGCAATAAATGGGAAAAAGACAGGGGAGCTCAGGAATTTATACAAGATTTTTAATTCAATTCTTTTTTTTTTTGTTAAAGTGACAGGCTCTCCTTAAGGGCGCACGCCAAATCTGCTTCATGGGAGGAGGGTGCAAGAATGCAAATTAGATCCCTTAAAAGGAAAATAAGTTATATTGCCAGCATTTGGCCTTTTAAGGCTCTGTGCGCACTAGGCCGTTTTGCCCGCGGATTTACCCGCGGATTTGCTGCGGAAATTTCTTGAGAAATGTCTGCAATCTTTGTGCAGACATTTCCCAGCAAATCCTATGAGAAAAAAAAATAGCTGTGCGCACTGTGCGGATTTTTCTCAAGAAATTTCCTTGAGAAAATGCGGTATACCCCCGGAATTTCACTCCATTCACTGTAATGTAATCGCGAAATTCCGGGGGTATACCGCAGGTAGCAAATGATGTGCGGTATACCCCCGGTATAGCCGCGATTTACCTGCGGTAATGCTCATCGCTGCCTGCGGTTTTGCAGGAAGCGATGTCATTATGCCAGGAAGAGGAAGCGGAGCAGAGTAAACACAGACGTCACACTCCCTGGACCCCGCACAGAAGCGCTTCCGTGCGACCTCCAGGTGCCCGTGCAGTCTGTGTCCCGCTCCAGCCTCGTGGCTGCCTGCACTGCAGGGTGTCAGTGTCTGCCCGCAGTGTCAGCAGCTTGTCACGCTGCAGCGCAGGCAGACACTGACACCCTGCAGTGCAGGGAGCCGCGGGGATGACGATCGCTGCTGTCAGGAGGTGAGATCATTACCTGCTGTGACGATCTCCTGCCTCCTGACGTCACCGCGGTCACTGCTGTCTATGCCCGTCACGCGAGCGGCCCAAGACTGTCACTAGCGGTGACGTCACGGGCTCTCGCGATAAGTCAGTGACAGCGCTGACGTCAGCAGTACAGGAGATGATCACAGAAGGTAATGATCTCATCTATGCTCCTGATGGCAGCGCTCGGCATCCCCTGCAGTGACCTGGGCTGACCTATTGATGTTAGCTCAGGTCACTGCATTGCTCTCCCTGCCAATGGGGAACATTCTGTTCTTCATTGACTGGGACAGCGACTATGGTATGGATCGCCGTGCCCCCCCCCCCTTATTGGATTACGCCGGACGTGGAATTGATTGTGCTCTTTTCAATAAATTGGTTAAAGAGGGAATGTTTTGGGGAGTGTTTTTTCAAATAAAACTTTTTTTGTTGTCTATTTTTTATTTCTTACTGACTGGGTTGGTGATGTCGGGTATCTGATAGACGCCTGACCTCACCAACCCCAGGGCTTGATGCCAGGTGACATTACACATCTGGCATCAACCCCATATATTACCTCGTTTGCCAACACACCAGGGCGCGGGATGAGCTGGGGCGAAGCGCCAGGATTGGCACGTCTAATGGATGCGCCACTTCTGGGGCGGCTGCGGCCTGCTATTTTTAGGCTGGGGAGTGTCCAATAACAGTGGACCTCCCTAGTCTGAGAATACCAGACCACAGCTGTCCGCTTTACCTTGGCTGGTGATCCAATTTGGGGGGGACCCCACGTTTTTTGTTTTAAATTATTTATTTAATGTAAAGTAACAGCGTGGGGTGCCCTCTATTTTGGATTACCAGCTAAGGTGAAGCTGCCAGCTGTGGTTTGCAGGCTGCAGCCGTCTGCTTTACCCTAGCTGGCTACAAAAGATGGGGGGACCTCACGTCGTTTTTTTTTTTAATTATTTATTTATTTTATGGCTAAATACAAGGCTAAGCACCCTTTAGTGCCACATGAAAGTCACTAAAGGGTGCCAGCTTAGAAAATGCAGGGAGGTGGGACATTATATAGGTCTTTCTCATCTATCTATCTATCCATGGCCAGTTTCACACGTCAGTGAAAAACACTGACGTTTAAAACACGCACATTTCCCTCCGTGTGCCGTTAATTACGGCACACGTGGGTTGTCTAAGTGCAATCCGGGCTCCGTTCTCCGTGGCCCGTGATTGCACTTAGAAATCAACTCACCTGTGCGCGCTCCCGCTGTCCATGGTGCTGATCGCTCCCGCGGTGCAGCATCCGGCTGGCGCTGACCCCCGCAGCAGCTGCTTCCGGGTCGGCTGTGTCGTGCATCATGAATATGCGCGACAGTAATGAGTCGGCTCAGAAGCAGCAAACTGCATGGGCTGCAGAGAGCGCCGCTGAAGCCGGGTGAGTAAAAATGTTTTTTATTTTAAAAGCACGTTTTTTTCTGGCACGTGTTTCACGGACCACACCACTGCGTGGTCCGTGGGGCATCAGTGATGCCAGAAAAAAATGGACATGTCTCCGTGCGGCAATCACGCACACGCGGGTACGCCGCACGGAGACACGTGCAGTGAAAAATCACTGACGTGTGAGCAGACCCATTCATTATAATGTGTCTGCGTATGTCAGTGATTCTGGTACGTTTAAAAAAAAAAAAGCACAAACGTACCAGAATCACTGACGTGTGAAACAGGCCTATCTATTCATCTATCCATCTTTCACTCTATCCATTATCTGTCTATCAATTATCTATATTTATTGCAAAACCGCAGGGACCAACCTGCGGTAAATCCGTGGTAAATCCGCATGCGTTTTTCCCGCGGATTTTTCCGCAGCTGCGGAAATCTTCAACTCCCAGACGTTTCTCAAGAAATTTTCTTGAGAAAAATCACTTTTCTAGTGCGCACAGAGCCTAAGAAGTTTTGTAACATTTCCAGAGAATAATTTTTTGGCTGCGCTAAAATCCCTGGTCATGTTGTTAAGGCTGGTCATAAGTTCCAGTACTGACGTTGAGGATAGCCACTTCTACTAAATGCCACTAAGTTGTGTTTTGGTTTTTTTTTTAACTATTCAAATGCCTTTACTGTAATTTAAAGGCAGATCTAATAGGCCTAGCCATTAATTTGGAGGAACAGGCCATTATAAAGTTGCAGATCTGTTTGTTCCTTTACATTCCTTACCCGCTGAAAGTACAGTCGAGAGAGAACAAACTGCGATTGCAAAACAGAGATAAGAATATTGACAGCGTTCCTTCTGAAGACTTGAAACCTCAAAGTTCAAGAGAGGAAACTCAAGAGGAGCAGTGACAAGAATGGAGATAGCGGGGCAGGCAGGGTACTGAGCGCGGCCCCTTCAGGTCACACAGCCCGGACATTTATTTCCGTACATCATGTAGACTGCAGTATATAATTTGAGGAGTCTTACAAATGGATGTTTCCATCAGTCATACGTAGTGGACAGAACTTGTGTCGCAGGTATAAATAGTTCTGTGGCTATAAAATGAAGCAAGAACAAAAAGATTAATCTAAAATTAATGATTCGGCATAGATGGGAAGCTTTGGACGGACGGCTTTTTCAATGATAGGCTCTAATGTTCTAATTCTAAATATAGCATCTAATTCTTCACATCTGCTCTCAGAATGTAGAAAATGCAATTTACATAAAGACCGAGAAGAAATGAGGAATTATAGAGAGGTAGCCACTCCTTACAGGGGAGAAATGCGTTTCTGCATCTACAAACCAGGTTGATGTGCCCGATAGTAAACCGGAGCATAAACTAAGGGAATCCATCACCAGATTCTGTCACCTAATCTGAGAACAGCAGGATTTAGGGGAAGAAACCCAGATTCCAGTGATGTGTCCCTTACTGGGCTGCTTGCTGCATGTTTGATAATCACTATTTTATCAGGAGGCGATTATCATTAACCCTAGCACGTATACCTGGGGCCTCGCAGGCCTGCTAGGTTACTTGTTTTCTATGGTTGCACGTTCTAGGGTTAAAAACTTGCTGCAATGTAGTCTTTCATGAATAAGCTCTGTAACCACGCCCCCATCACTGATTGTGTACACTGTGCATAGGCAGAATCAACCAATCAGCAAATCAGTGGTGTGGGCGGAGTTATACAGAGCTCAACATTCCGACAACTGGGAGTTTTGCAGAAGAGAAAACCGTGATGGTAGCCCAGTAAGTGACACATCACTGGAATCAGTGTCTCTTTCCCTACATCATGCTGCTCTCAGATGGAGAAGGAAAGACCTGGGACAGATTTCCTTTAAGAGCTCAAGGCAGCATCATTTATTTTTCAGATATTATCTAAGCTTTTTCAACCAGTTGAAAAGGTGGAAGAGCCACAAAATATCTGAAAAATATATATTTTCATTCCGTCTGAGAGGGAGCGGTAAGATCACTGGTTGTTACAGGTCCAAAGCCCGAGGCGGAGATTCTGATATTTACTAGTGTTATTTCAGTTGTCATGGTGACTGTGAATAAAGTGACATCAATATTTACATCCTGAGATTTAGCCATCTGTATCCATCAGAGTGTGAATATTGCTACGGATTCAAATCCCTATGTGCTCAGTTCATCTCCATGAATGGCACAGGGTACCAGCATGCGGACCCCCAATCAATAATCCTGTGTATCAGATTATGGAGGCAGAACGCATCAAGCTCCCCATATATCCAGGGTTACTATTTTGCCTCCAAGCAAAATAAGAAGGATTGTTGTGAAAAATGTTTAGGTGACTCGGCAGGGTATTGTGTCATCACAGAACAGCTGCACGGAAACAAAAACCACAAAAACCACATTAGTTTATACAAAATTATTTATTCTGCAAAAAAACCCCAAAACATGGCATTACTAAGCAGGCACGTGTGAGTGCATGTGATATAGCTCAGTTATCGTCTCAAGTGATATCTGCTAATGAGGCGCACGCGGCAGCCGTTGCCATGGTAACCAGTGATGTCACCCCTGGCATTTAGTGAGCCCGCGATGGAGAGCCCCACACAGCAGACAGCGGTATATTCAGGTACAGGCGCTGCTCCAGCAGACACACACCGCCAAGAAAACAATTATGGGGGAACCGTAAACAACGCCGAAATGAGGAGCAAATACAATGTTTACACCCTAAACCCAACAAAATTAGATTGTCTTCATCAGAGTTTACATTCACTTGATTGCTTTATTATGTCGGAGCTGGCACCAGGGGTAATGTGATGACAGTGCTGACATCTACAGCCACAACGCAACTCTTCTGTATGTGAAAATGCCGAATGGAAAAACATAATCCTGGCATTCAGGGGCCTTTCTGCTGTATTCCCCTGTACGGGAAACTGCACCTTCCTCCAGTTTAAAAAAAAAAAAAAAAAAAAAAAAAAAAAAAAATGTATGACTGTAAGGGCACTCATAGCAAAATGCAAATACATTTGGCTATAAGATATTACATTACTTTATATATATATATATATATATAATATATAATCACACACACGCTGAGGGCTTTGTCCCTAGCTGGGGAATAATGTGACAGCTAGCAGGTAGCATGGGAGAAGATTCAAGCAGCTCTGGATCACTGAATTATGGACCACAAAGGAGATCTTCTGGCGCTCATTTACATTGTGTCAGCAGATTTGATTTAGAAAAACGTATTTTTAACTGAACAACGATTGCCAATACGTCCGGTGACAGGTGTCATTTTTCTGAGAAAGGAAAATATACCATGATGGACAGACTTACTTACATTGTTCAGAAGTAAATCCCATAGTATTAGAGGTCAATAAAAACTTCCAAATATATATTTTTTTTTATTATGGATACAAATTCTATCAAATATATATCTATACATCTACAGTTCTGGCAAAAATTAAGAGACCACTGCGCAGTTTTATAAAAATCAGCTCTCTACATGTGACAGCCGTTCCATTCCAGGGTCAGTTGATTTCCCACCAGAGTACACCTCATTCTACATAATGTGCTTCTGATGAGGTGAGCACCTGAAACAAATCTTATTTAACGAGGGAAAGTATAAAAACACTGCTCTGGTCTTCACAATTCTCTTGCAATAGGACAAGCTGGATGGCAAAACAAGTGCTGGGAATATCCCAAAGTAATAGGAATGAAAAAATAATGTAACCATGCCAAAAAGGAGTTGAAAAGAAGAGTCTTGAGTGAGGGAAAAAGGTCTCAATTCTGGCTTTACTAGCAGAGGGATACAGTGAGCGTCCTGGTGCCTCCATCCTAAAATTTCTAAGATGGCTGTTCATTACAACAAGGTCAAGCAGTAGACATTGGGGACAACAAAGCTACAGACCGGCAGAGGGCGAAAGAGACTCCACTGACCGGGATGATGATCATCTTATTCGAATGACACTCAGCAATCGCAGGATGACATCAAGTGACCTACAAAAGGAATGGCAAATGGCAGCTGGGGTGAAGTGGACAGCAAGAACAGTTCGTAAACGGCTCCTAGAGGCAGGGCTCAGGTCATGTAAAGCTAGAAAAAAAAAAAGCCTTTCATGAATGAGAAGCAAAGAAGTGCCAGGCTGAAGTTTGCCAAAGACCATACGGATTGGACCATAGAGAACTACAGTAAGGTAATCCTCTCTGAGGAGTCTAATTTTCAGCTTTGCCCAACGCCTGGTCATCTAATGGTTAGATGGAAACCTGGGGAGGTGTACAAGCCACAGTGTCTTGCACCCACCTTGAAATTTAACGGAGCATCGGTGATGATCCGGGGAATCTTCAGCAAGGCTAGAATTGGGCAGATTAAACTATGTGAAGAACTGTATCAAATCAAGCATACAAGGTTATCCTGGAAAAACAGTTGCTTCCTTCTGCTCAGGCAATGTTCCCCAACTCTGAGGACTGTTTTTTTTTTCCAGCAGGACAATGCGACATGCCACACAGCTAGGTCAATGTGTGGATGAAGGACCACCACATCAAAACCCTGTCATGGCCAGACCAATCTCCAGACCTGAACACCATTGAAATCCTCTGGAGTGTAGTCAAGAGGAAGACGGATAGTCACAAGCCATCAAACAAAGAAGAACTGCTTACATTTTTTTCCCAGGAGTGGCATAAGGTCACCCAAAAGCAGCGTGAAAGACTGGTGGAAAGCATGCCAAGACGCATGACAGCTGTGATTAAAAATCATGGTTATTCCACAAAATATTGATATCTGAACTCTTCCTGAGTTAAAACATTAGTATGGTTTTTAAATGATTATGAACTTGTTTTCTTTGCATTATTTGAGGTCTGAAAGCAATGCATTTTTTTGTTATTCTGACAATTTCTCATTTACAGAAAATAAATACAAAATTTATTGCCTGGAAATTCGGAGACAGGTCAGTAGTTTATAGAATAAATGAACAATTTACATGTCACTCAAAAATATACCTATAAAGAAAAAAACTGACAATTTTGAAGTGGTCTCTTAATTTTTGACAGAGATGCATATCTATTTCTCTCTATATCTATCTCTCTTTTCTTTTTTTTAAATAAAAAAAAACAAAAAAAAAACCAAAAACCTGAATTTGTCACTTGGAATTTGATCACTTCCGAGAGATGAGAGATATATATATATATATATATATATACACACACACATATATATACACACACATATATTATAATATATACTCACTCACATTATTATATATATATATATATATATATATATATATATATATATATATATATATATATATATATATATATATATATATATATATATATATATATATATATATATATATATATATTCACACACACATTGACTTCTGCCAGGTACTGTGCCATAAGTATGACCAATGGGTAGTAGGTAGTGATGGGCGGACTCGCAGATAACCGGGATCAGCAGGTCTAACCAGATTAAAAAATAACGAAAAAAAACACAACAACAACCACAACCACCACAACCACCACAACCACCACAACCACCACAACAACCACCACAACCACCACAACCACAACAACCACCACAACCACAACAACCACAACAACCACAACAACAGGTCAGGTCCAGAATTGATCCCGGATATCTGTCTAGACGCCGGTTTCCATATAAGTCTATGGGGGCCAGAATCGGGTGCTTACTGATGGTGGTATAAGGGATAGGGGGATTGGAGCAAGCGTGTTATTTTTACAGAGTCACTGGCGTGGCTGTAACTGCTCCCGTGGCCGCTTATTATTGCTTATCCATATTCACTGCTTCACCCACCCAGTGTCAGTCCCTGCATCTGTGTATGGTTGTCAGTCAGATGCACCCCGAGCCTGAGTGACCGTGTCGGACTGCAACCAATCACAATCTGACCTCAGAGATAATGTCACTGAGTTTACTAAGGTCACCTGAGGTCAAGTTACCTGTGATCACAGGTGGAGGACCATGGGAACCTCCAGCTGTGACTGTAAATAACCTGAGTGACGTTGCCGCTGATCACGCAGCTCAGTCTCTGCCTGAAGGTCACCGAGGTTGGTCATGTTCTATGGACGCCCCATCACTTCAGAATTAGCAGCGCTGGAATCATCGTGGGACCTCATGTGGTTTACGTCAGACCTGGGCGTTTTGGGGGTTAAAGGGATGAAAGGGATTTTTTTGTATGTTATATCAAATAAAAGATTTTTTTTCAGTGTTTGTGTGTTTATTTCCCTTCACTTACAGATTAGTCATGGGGGAGTCTCAGACGACTCCCATTACTAATTCAGGGCATAATGGCAGCTGTGAGCTGTTATTAATACCTGATCACCCAGATTGTCACTGCACCACGGCAATCGGAATGAGTCTGATAAAGTTCCAGGATTGTCGCATATAATGGATGCAACAATCCTGGGTGGCTGCTATTTTTAGGCTTGGGTCTCCCAAGCATGAGAATACCAGCCCCCCAGCTGTCGGGCTTTATCATGGCTATGTATCAAAATTAGGGGCGAAAAAAGTGGCATGGGGTTCCCCTTATTTTGATACACAACCAAGATAAGCGCATGGCTGGTGGCTGCAGCCTATAGCCGTATGAGTTATCTGTGCTGGGTATCATAATACTGGGGGATCCTATGCCAATTTTTTGTTTTTTTTTTATTTAGTTTCACACGCTACTGACTTGCAGACAGGGGGTACATCTGACTGCAACCAACACAAACACCAGAACGGCTTGTGGGCGGGGGAAGATGTGAATATGGATGAGCAATAAGGAGTGGCCCCAGAAGAAGAATGAGTGGCTGCGGGAGCAGTTACAGCCATGGTGGACATTCGGCAAGTATAACTTGCTTGTTTGATTCTTATTTTCCATATTTTACTTTATCCCCCCGAGTTGCCGGATCATTAGTCAGAATTCCCTGAGAACTCTGGGCCCGGCCCCTAGATGCTTTTGAAACCACGTGGATCCGGACTTTTACAGTCCAGGTCCGCCCATCACTACCACAGTAGTAGGTCAGGGAGAGTTTTACCAATGTAAAATCACTTCTGACATTTGTAAGGCAAACTTGAAGACAGATGAGTGGTAGAGATTAAGACACAGTTAGATGGCTATTGGTTAAGCATAGTCCAGAAGAGGTTGCCCAACACATTTTCCAGCCATCACACATTAAATGAGTTATCCAGTTGGTGACCACTTTGAGCAGCCGGAGATCGGTGATGCACAGATCGGGCAGGCTCTTTGCTCATTTTTTTCCTATGGGGCTGAGTCCAGAAAACCCCTTAAAGCAGCCTAAAAACTGAAAATAAAAGACTTAAATGCATTAAGACGGGCTGACATAGTGAAGGAGTATGCATAAAGTATACATCTTCCCAATTACCAGCCTGTGCAAAAATGCTTCCTCACAGTTAAAACGCCGATTCATCAAGAGATCATATCGTTTATTTTTGTAAAAAAACAAAAACAAACAGCAACCCGTGGACATTAAGCAACACATGGCTATATGAAGGCCAATCTGCGCTCGGCTAGTGGCCTGTTTAGACTGTAACTGCACTCCTATGTGCACACAACAGAGGGAACATCATGTTCCCTGCAGCCCATCTTATTTATACAGAAAGATGTTCTCTGAAGATTATTTTTTTTGGGTGGGGGGGGGGGGTCATTTCCTGCCTGTTCATACAAACCAATAATCCAAATGCAAGCATCGTGAGAGCATTTGTTTCTCGATCAGCTTGTCTCAATGGCCGCCAATTTAGATAAGATCATCCAGGCCATCACACAACGGCCTATCAGCTGTATCAGGGGCTGTTTGCCGGCCCGGTGTACAGAGACCGTGAGGGGGACAGAACAATCACTGAGATTGATCGGACCCATACAGCACCATCGGAATAGACAAGTCGCCGGATTACACGGGATGAGATGTGCTGCTGAGAAGGGTTTTAATTCCTATATAAGAGTCATTCCACACGAGCGAGCTTTGCACATTTGTCGGCTGATTACTGCGCTGTTTAGATGGACTGATAACTGGGAACAAACATTGCTACAAATATTCTACCAACAACTGCTGTAGGGTTTGTGAGAAGAGCTAGAGGTCTGATTATTAAGGTGCTTTCAAATGTTCTACATTTTTAAGGCTAGCAATAATTAAGGTAACATTTATATCCTTTCCCATTTCCAAACACACACGACTACCAGGCAAGGTGTGAACAGTGCCTCAAACATATTTTAACAATTAGTGGGAAATTTTTTAACATTAACATTTCATTTAACAATTCAAAACTTTAGTGCAGCTCATTGAAATGCGACAATTTTAATCCCTTAACGACCGCCAGCGGAAATATGTCCTAGCGGTCATAGTGTTAATCCCCGCAGGCTGCTTCAGCTCATGTCAGCTGATTTGTACAGCTGATGTGTGCCTGCCAGGAACGAGAGGAATCTCGTTCCACCCATGCCTTTTAACCCCTTAGATGGCGCAATCAATATGTGACAGCCATTATAATTGCGATCACGCTAAAACTTTACTTACAGCCCGGCACCGGAAGTCATGTGACGTGATCACGTGGATCCAATGGTTGTCATGGTAGCACAGGGTCATATGACTCAGGTCCTGTAACCAGCAGCTGAGTACTGCTTATTACAAGACAGGAGCCTTTCTCCCGATCTGAGTGATGCTGCTCTGATCTGATCGTGAGAAAGGAACAAGCGATCAGACAGCTGATACTTATAGCCCCCTAGGGGGACTATTAAAAAGAAAAGAAAAGAAAAAAAGTTTTGTAAAATAAAAAGAAATTAAAAACCTTAAAGTTCCAATCACTCTCCTTTCGCCCCATTGAAAATGAAAGGGTTAAAAATGAAAAATACACACATATTTGGTATTGCCGCATTCAGAATTGCCCTATCAAAATATGAAATCAATTAACCTGATCCGTAAACGTCATAGCGGCAAAAAAAAAAAAAAATTCAAAAACGTCAAAATTACATTTTTTGGTTGCCACAAATTTTGCACAAAATGCAATAACAGGCGACGTTTTGTAGCATCTGCGCAAAAATGGTACCATTAAAAACGTTGGCTCGAGACGCAAAAAATAAGCTGTCACTGAGTCTGGTGTTTATGAACTCGCACCAACCTGAGGCATCACAATGACATCAGCTTTACCATATTGTGAACACTGAATAAAATATCTCAACAACAATCGTGCAATTGCACTTTATTGCTATATTTCCGCATTTGTTTTTTTTTTTTTTCAGTCTTCCAGTACACTATATGGTAAAACTCATGATTTCATTTAAAAGTACAACTCATCCCGCAAAAAAACGAACCCTCACATGCCTACGTTGACGGAAAAATGAAATAAGTTACGGCTTTCGGAAGAAAGATGGCGGAAAAAAACCAAAAAGTGCAAAATCGGCTGGTCGTGAAAGGGTTAATATAATATGTTTAAACAAATTTGGTACATCTTGGCCTGTCTTAAAGAAAAGATGAAGATTTGCACCATTTTATCTCTAGGTATAGTAAATTTATCAGAAAGATGCAGGCTTCCCTACTTCTCAATGACTCCCAAAGGCATTATTGAGAGAGAGAACGAGAGAGAACGAGAGAGAACGAGAGAGAACGAGAGAGAACGAGAGAGAACGAGAGAGAACGAGAGAGAACGAGAGAGAACGAGAGAGATCTATATCTATATATCTTTATCTATATTATAAGAGAGATAGAGAGAGATAGAGAGAGATATATATGTATATATATATACATATATATTTATTATATTTATATATATATCTATATATCTCTCTCTATCTATCTATATAGAGATAGGGACATAGACATATAATCTCTATTATATATATATATATATATATATATATATATATATATATATATATATATACATACATACATACATACATACATACATACATACATACATACATACATACATACATACATACATACATACATACATACATACATACATACATACATACATACATACATACATACATACATATATACATACATATATACATACATATATATATATATATATATATATATATATATATATATATATATATATATATATATATATAATAGAGATTATATATCTATGTCCCTATCTCTATATATATATACACACACACAGCCATGGCAAGAAAGTGTTGGCACCCTTGAAATTGATCCAGGTAATTAGGTATTTCTCCCAGAAAATTATTTCAAAATTACACAGGTTGTCATGCACCGTTCTTTTGTGTGCACTGGAACACAAAAAAAAAAAAAGAAGGAGAAAAAAGGCAAATTGGACATTATATCAAACACAACCTCAAAAATGGGCAGAACAAAATTGTTGGCACCTTTCCAAAATTGTTAGTAAACTACTTTGTTTCAAGCATGTGATGCTCATTGAAACTCACCTGTGGCAAGTAACAGTTGTGGGCAAAAAGAAAATCATGTGAAACCAGATAGAAAAGGGGAGAAGTTGGCTCAACCTTTGCATTGTGTGTGTTTGTTACACACTAAGCATGGAGAAGAGAAAAATGTTGGAGGACTTGATATCCAAAATTGTTGAAAAATATCAACAATCTCAGGTTTACAAGTCCATCTCCAGAGATTTCAATTTTTTACTGTCCACGGTGCTTAACATAATCAAGAAGTTTACAACCCATGGTACTGTAGCTAAACACTGTGGATCCACCTGATGAAGATATTGTGTATATCGAAACGTGTTGTGGCACGTTAAAGAAATAAATCTACAAAAATTTTACATCAGTGTGGCCTCCTTACCTGCTCCCCGAGACTGTGATACTTTTAGGCTATGTGCACACTAGTGAATATAGCAATAAGAGGCTAAAATTTAACTTTTAATTCTAAAATATTAAAAGCCCAAGAAGGGTGCATGTAACCATGAAACTCTCCAGTGCTCTAGGATCTCAGATAATAACTTATCATAGCACAGGGAGTCAATAATGTATAACAAACACAACAAAAAAACACAAAATACATAAATCATAAATTGAGTAGATTATGTCCACCCATGGGACAGTGGTCCACTTGCTAGGGAAGAAAAAATAATCAAAAAAACTCAATATACCTAAATCAAGAGCTAGATATTGGTCCTCAGTGGAAAGACCAATACAATTACTATTACTCAATATACAAATAAATGGGAACAATCTCACCCATGTTCAGTGGTCTGGGGCAACTCAGGATCTCCTCCGTGTAGGTCCTCTTTATGTCGTCAGGTTGTCACTGACCCTACATAAACCTAGGAGATTAATTGAACCTGTTGCCCAAACTTCTGTCCTGACAAGGACAGACCACAGCTGGCCCTCTCTATATACCCCTACACCGATCCTAGCCACGTCCCGACGCGTTTCATCATATAAGACTCATCAGGGGACTCCGGTGTTTAGATAGAGGCCAGAGGTCCTAAGCCCTCGCTCCCAGAATAACATAAGGGAACCAGAGCCACAGTGATAAAGGGTATATAAATGGTAACGGTCCAATAAGCATTATAAGTCAATTAAGAGACTCACCAGTGGTGATTCAGTTACGCAGGTGGATCCATATCTAATATGATGCATATTAATGTCCCATGATGACGCCGCCTCCTACATCAACCTCGTATACACGTGGAACGCAAAACAGCGTCCACGCTAAGATCCCATAGCGCACTTCCGGTTTCGCGGCGATAAACCGGAAGTGCGTCATTTCGAGGGCGGGACCATTGCTACAGGCTAGTGCGCACGCTCCAAGCCACAGGCACAGGGCGGCGTTCAATCCGCCTACCGGAAATGAGGTAACGCGATCAAAAAGCGGTGGGAGTGGCAGGTGCGTCATACAGACATCAAACCGCCCACCGCCCATCCAGTGAGATCATGGATCATGATGACACGCCCTACACTCCCAGCGCCCAGAGTGCATACAGGGAAACAGATCCCGGTCCACTACACATCCCGTGCACCGGATCAAGTCCCAGTCCCACGTTCCAAACAATAAAAGGCGCAAAACACATCATCGTCAGGATGGGGGCACCATACAAATCGCAGCGCTCATGCCCCAATAACAAAAACAGAAGCCGACAGGTGGGGAATACCTCATTAGCACATAAAAGGATGGGATCATGGGGCAGGATCACAATGCTGGATGCACCCATCTGAAAATCACCACACATCTTAGTATGAGTCATCTTAATAATCTTATTCAGTGTATTCAGCTTTCATCACACATAAAGTTATAGTCATGTTACCCAGATGTTACAAGTGTGTACAAATCCAGGGTTCCACATATATGGAGGGATTAATCACTGTATTCGCTGTCCCTCCAGGACTATACAGGTTACATTTACTTCAAAAGATTGGTCAAGGTTATCATTGGCTAGTAATTCTCCTAATGTCTAGATAAAGCTGGCAAATTGAAGCTGTTCATTTAGGCCCCCCGGGGACGAGGTGCCTAATCTAAATATCCATTTTGTTTCCTGTTGGAGAACCCGCCTATCCCAGTCGCCACCCCGCTTTGGTCTGGGGACGACATCGATACCCACAAAACGGATAGCAGTAGGATTACCACCATGTTTAGCCCAGATGTGTCTGGCTAGTGGTTTGTCCCTCTTGTGTTCGATGTCGCCAAGGTGGTCTCCAATTCTTCGCCTAAATTCACGGATCGTTTTCCCCACATACTCTAAGCCACAGTTACAGGTAGCTTTGTAAATCACTCCTTGAGTGCGACAATTTATGAAATGACGTATTTCAAAATTCCTGTCCAGCACCATACTTCTGAACGTTTTCCCAACCTCCAGGTAGGGGCATGCTATGCATTTAGAGCATCTAAAGCAGCCTTTCACCTCCCTGGACAGCCAATTAGTCTCCTGGTGTCGTTCAAAGTGGCTATGCACCAGCCTGTCACCAAGGGATCTCCCTTTTTTGTAGGTAATCAGTGGTCGTTCAGGCAAGGAGGGGCCCACATCTCTATCCATTAAAAGAATAGGCCAATGGTTCTCCAGTATTTTACGGATTTCAGTAGCTCCGTTATTGAAAGTTGTGATGAAGCGAGAGAAACCATTCTGCTCCAATGGCTTCTCCCGGTCCATCAGCAATTCCATTCTAGGGGTGTTTTTCGCTTCATTATAGGCTCTCTTGAGAATCTCCCCAGGGTAGCCCCTCTCTTTGAAACGATCACGGAGCTCCCTTGATTGGCTTTCAAAGACCCTTTTATCCGAACAGTTCCTCCGTAAACGGAGGAACTGTCCTTTAGGGATCCCCTTCCTCATGTGGAAGGGATGACGGCTCTCCCACATGAGGAGAGAGTTGGTGGCTGTGGGTTTACGATAGGTTGAGGTGGAGATCTCACCATTCCCACTTTTCTGGATAAGAATGTCCAGGAAGGGGAGATTGTCTTCCCCAATGACATGTGTAAAGGTAAGCCCAATATCATTTTGATTAAGGCCCGCTACATAGTTAGACAGTTCCATCCTCGAACCTGTCCATACAATCAGTATGTCATCTATGTAGCGGGCCCATATCTCAAATTTAGATGTAGATTCTTCCATCCCTTCCACAAAAATCCGCGTCTCCTCCCACCAACCCAGGAGCAAATTGGCGTAGGAGGGAGCACATGGGCTCCCCATAGCCGTGCCCCTGAGTTGGTGGTAGATCCGCCCATCGAAGGTGAAGATGTTTCTCGTCAAACAAAACTCCAAAAGTTTCAGAACGAATCTGTTGTGTTCCCTAAACTGACAGCCCCGCGTATTCAGAAAATAATCCACCGCCTCGAGTCCCTTCGTATGGGGAATAGAGGAGTAGAGAGCTTCAACGTCCACACTTCCAAGAAGAGTGCCCTCACTAACTGATATCCCGTCTAACTTCCTCAATAGATCTGGTGTATCTTTCACAAATGAGGGTAGGGCTGCAACAAATGGCTTAAGAATTCTATCCAAGTATGTTCCACAATTTTGGGTCAGATTGTTGATCCCAGAAACTATTGGCCTACCCTTCAAAGGGCAAAGGCCCTTATGAACCTTTGGTAGGCAATAGAAGGTCGCCATTGTTGGTTCTTTCGGGAGAAGAAACTCATACTCAGTTTTACTGATTACTTCAGATAAAAGGCCCTCATCCAGGATACCTTTGAGTTCACTCAAATATTGTTTTGTTGGATTTGCAAGGAGTCTTTCATATCCAGTCCTGTCATTCAGGATCTTAATACACATTTCCGCATACTGGTCAGTATCCATGACAACCACATTGCCCCCTTTGTCCGAGGGTTTGATGACAATGTGGTTGTCATGTTCTAGTTCTCTCAAAATCCCCATCTCTTCCTTCGTGAGATTGTATGGTGTATAAAGAGAGGATTGAGAGATGGATCTAAATTCACGAGTGACAAGTTCCTCAAACACATCAATTGCCGATTGATCCCCAGAGGGACCTGCCACTCCCACCGCTTTTTGATCGCGTTACCTCATTTCCGGTAGGCGGATTGAACGCCGCCCTGTGCCTGTGGCTTGGAGCGTGCGCACTAGCCTGTAGCAATGGTCCCGCCCTCGAAATGACGCACTTCCGGTTTATCGCCGCGAAACCGGAAGTGCGCTATGGGATCTTAGCGTGGACGCTGTTTGCGTTCCACGTGTATACGAGGTTGATGTAGGAGGCGGCGTCATCATGGGACATTAATATGCATCATATTAGATATGGATCCACCTGCGTAACTGAATCACCACTGGTGAGTCTCTTAATTGACTTATAATGCTTATTGGACCGTTACCATTTATATACCCTTTATCACTGTGGCTCTGGTTCCCTTATGTTATTCTGGGAGCGAGGGCTTAGGACCTCTGGCCTCTATCTAAACACCGGATTCCCCTGATGAGTCTTATATGATGAAACGCGTCGGGACGTGGCTAGGATCGGTGTAGGGGTATATAGAGAGGGCCAGCTGTGGTCTGTCCTTGTCAGGACAGAAGTTTGGGCAACAGGTTCAATTAATCTCCTAGGTTTATGTAGGGTCAGTGACAACCTGACGACATAAAGAGGACCTACACGGAGGAGATCCTGAGTTGCCCCAGACCACTGAACATGGGTGAGATTGTTCCCATTTATTTGTATATTGAGTAATAGTAATTGTATTGGTCTTTCCACTGAGGACCAATATCTAGCTCTTGATTTAGGTATATTGAGTTTTTTTGATTATTTTTTCTTCCCTAGCAAGTGGACCACTGTCCCATGGGTGGACATAATCTACTCAATTTATGATTTATGTATTTTGTGTTTTTTTGTTGTGTTTGTTATACATTATTGACTCCCTGTGCTATGATAAGTTATTATCTGAGATCCTAGAGCACTGGAGAGTTTCATGGTTACATGCACCCTTCTTGGGCTTTTAATATTTTAGAATTAAAAGTTAAATTTTAGCCTCTTATTGCTATATTCACTATTATTTGATAAGTGGCCTCCCTCTGTTTGAGGTTTGCTGACAGTATGTGCACACTAGAAAAGAAATTTCTTAAGAAAAATCCTTTAAGAAAATTTCTTGAGTGAAGGATTAGCGCACCTGCGTTTTTACCGCGATTTGGTGCGTTTTTACCGCTGGTTGCTCCCTGCGTTATTGTGCCATTATCTATGGTAACTAACGCAGTTAGCTGCAGAAAAGAAGTGACATGCTCATTCTTTTTCTTAAGAAAATCTACTGAAAGAATTTTCTTAAGAAAAAAAAACGCAGTGTGCGCACAGCTAATTTTTTTTTGCCATAGGTTTGGCTGGGGAATGTCTGCAGAAAGGTTACAAGAATTTCTCAAGAAATTTCTGCAGCAAAAACGCACCAAAAACGCAGGTAAAAAACGCAGTGTGTGAACACAGCCTTACTCCTTGGATTATTTTCCCCTTGTGGGATTCACGGCAGGAGCTGCTTGTCAGCAGAGGTTCTAACACAATCAGCACCAGCGGCGTGCATTATTCCCGGTGGTCAGTCACATGACCAGCTCCTAAGGATTTTGTGGGACACCTCGGGTTAACGTCCTGGCAGCGCAAATACCACTACTCTTACGCCCTATACCGTGGTTGTGCAAGGTCTGCACAACCACATCAGGTGAGCGGCTTCTAATCCCTTCACGATACTAGCATCCCGTAAATCCTTCACATGCGCTCCTCTGTTTAATCTCTTACCTAAACTCTGTAGATGGCAGAGAACAATTGATGAATGGTTGCAATGCAGGATAGTCCAGATGTTGGATAAGCAGCTCCAATCAAATTCCAAATAAATTCAAGCTGTCCTGCAGGCTCAGTACATCAGTGTCAGTGCAAACTGTCAACATTTGAATTAAATGAAATGCTATGGCTGGAGACCCAGGAGGACCCCACTGCTGACAGACATAAAAAGCTAGCCTGCAGATTGCCAAAACGTATATGAGCCAAAATCCTTTAGGGAAAGCGTCTTGTAGACAGAGGAAACCA